>NC_138906.1:100948828-101086328 GCF_965231255.1 Vanellus vanellus | reverse complement strand
TGGAGAGACCTCTCCTCTTCAAGTTATCTAAGTGCTGAGCACATTCTTTGATATTTACATTTTCTTAATACACGAATGACAGGTATGCATCTCCTTTTGAGTTGAAAGATCTCAGGAATTCTTCAGCACCTTTCTTCCTGGCCTGCTTCAATGCTTAGAAATCTCACCTAACATTCTTAACTAAGGAATTTACCTCTTTTCTACTTCTGGCAACTGATTCTTATTGTACCAACTAAGCCCATAAGAATATTTCCTTTCTTCTTCATGAAAATAGAGAATTCTAATCATTGCACCTCTCAAATAATTTTTGATTGAGATTTCCAAGCCTCTTGCTGAAAGACCTTCCATTGTTTCATTGTTCCTTTTGTTTCTTTGACAATCTGTCACAGGATCACAGCATGGTTGGGGTTGGAATGGACCTCTGGCGGTCATCTGGGCCAACTGTCCTGCTCAAGCACGGCTCCCTAAGGCCAGTTGCCCAGGATCATGTGCAGTAAGGTTTTGAACATCTCCAAGGATGGAGACTCTACAACCTCTCTGAGCAATCTCTGCCGGTGCTTGATCACCCTCACAGGAAAAAAAGCTGTTCCATAAGTTCAGAGGTAAAATCCTGTGTTTCAGTTTGTGCCCATTGCCTATTGTTCTGTCACTTGGGCAACTATCAAGTACCATCACAGGTAGAAACAGTAGATCTACTTGTAATGTCTCCATATAAAATACATAATAGGAACAAAAGTCACAAAAAAGTCTCTTCTACTTTTGCTTAGTAGTCCCTAGTATCTGCAACCTGAAGTCACCCTAGCTGGCACTGTCTATGAATCTGGTACTGGGGACTCAGGTTCATTTAGATAATTATTGTGCCCTAGACCCTTTGCAGGACACAGTTCGCCAGTCTGTACCCCCAGTCTGTACATTACTTGCTTCTGGTTGTATCTCTACAGATTTGACTGTACAAAAACGGGTTTTATTTCAATAGACTCAGTTTACCACAAGCTGCTCCTGCAGACTGTCCTGCTCATGTCATTGTTCTCATGGAACCAAAGTCTGTGTGTTAGCTCAAGATTATTGGTAGGCTTTCCCATTTGCTTTAAGATTATCTGTGAAAATTTTGACCAGCATCGGAAGCACTACTGTGGAACCCTGCTACATATGCTCCTATTTGAGGGCAATTCTCCACTAGAAGATTCTTTTTTTGCCATACTCACCTTTGAAAACTCCTGGAGGAGACAAGCATAGTAGAGTCTTCCTCTTAGAATCATAGAATGGTTTAGGTTGGAAAGGACCTTAAAGATCATCTAGTTCCAACCCCCCTGCCATGGGCAGGGACACTTTCCACTAGACTAGGATGTTCAAAGCCCCATCCATCCTGGCCTCAAAAGCTTCTTCTCAGCTGTTTTTGTGCTTCTTGGTAGATCAGTAGGTCAGAATACTATCAGTAACACAAAATTTTACTGATTTTTTTTTCCCTTCAAATTAAAACTTTTCATCCACATTCTTGACTTGCTGGTAGCATTATTCGTACCATGCTTAGGAAAACGTAAGCTTGGGCATAGGAAGGTCCTTCAAAGGTCATGCACAACTCTTTCAGTAATGATCACTAAGTTTTCAGAATGGTCTTCCATTGAAGTGGACTGGTCACATGCCAAGCATGATATACTGGAATTGCTTCTACTCTGTCATCACAGCCTAAGTTATTGAGTTGGGACAAGCGTTAAGACTCTAGGCTTGGGTTTTCTGCCTCCAGAGAGCTCCAGAGCCTGGACAATTCTATGAGTGGCAGGACTGATTTTGAGAGAAAGGTCAAACTTATGCTAACTTTACAGTTCTGTAGCCTAGTGAAGTAACTTGAATTTTGAGGTCTTAAAGGTGCTTCCAAATGGTAGTTTTCTTTCAGATAAGTAAGTTCCCAGAAGATTAGAATGTTCAGAACACCAAAATATGTTTTTTTTTTTTCTTTCTGTGCATCAATACATGGCCAATACATAACCTGGCCAAGGTGAGGAAAACTACTAGACAGTCAGAAATGCAAGGTTAGACTGTACCACAAATATGTAATGTAGTTATATTAAAGTTGCTTGAATAACTTTGGCTTTTGTGCATTTTATGTATTTGTTTGATATTGCAATAACAATATTGATATTTACTTATACAGTGGACATGAGTGTGTAAAAAAAAAAGCCCCCAAACCTATGCACTAAATCCACAGGATTTAAAGTAAGGAAAATAATCCAAAGTAAGAGCATCAGCTAAGGCTTTAACTTCAGGCTTAGATCATACTCTTGTATTTTGACATTACAGGAGTTTGAGATTGATGTTACATGCCATATGTGCTACACTAAGTGCAATGGAAAGAGATAAGGATGGCAGCCTTAGCGACATATTTCCATTATTTTGTGGATTAGAAACAGGCAGACCTCTAAATGCCTGATTTTGGTCGGGCCTAGAGACCAAAATATTGACAAGCATATGCGTACATACACACATATATGGTTTCTCACATATTTACGTTAGCAGTTATTAAGACTTGTTCAATAAAGTGTGCCCTACTAGAATCTGCAACCCAGCTTTTACTTTATCCAAATATTTTGATCTAAGATCTTTGAAAATGTTGTCCAACTTTGAGAAGAGTTATGAATTATGATCTCATTGCACTAACTGGTTTTTTAAATTTTGGTTTCAAAGATGTTTTCACAGTTTGAGTTTTTTTTGTTTATTTTTTCCCCTTTGGCTTTTGTGTTAATTTAGAGCAAAAGACTTGTTCTCTAATTGATGGAGTCTGCTATAGTCTCTGAGTCATTAGCACAACAAAATTCTCTGGATTGCCAATTTTTTTGGGACCCAATGACTGATTCCTACAGTATTGTGTGTCAAAACATGTTACTGAGCTCCATTGTGAAGATTAGTGGTATGGCTGTGCTTTTTCAGAAGCAGCAAATGGGGCGTGTTTAAGCACTGAACTTCCATTAATACGGATGAAAATAAGGTTCCTACAAAGACTTTGTGGTGCTGCCCTTACGGAACCACAGTAAGAATCCACAGGCAAAGAGCAGTTGCCCTGGAGACATACTTAAATCCTTATGTCATAAATCAATACAATTGCAAATAATCTGTCTTCATGTGTCAGTTATTAATGCATAGGATTTTTATTTTTTTATTTTTTTTTGTAAGAATCAGAGAAGAGACGCAGTCTGGAGAAATGTCTTTCATAAACTAAGTTTAAATATATTCTATGTATTCCTCAGGTGGTCATTTTAAGAGGTGGTAGTCCAGAAAGTCTGAACATGCTTTCTGAAAGGGTATCAAACAAGAGCTGCTATGAATTTAACTTCTCTTTTACACAAGCCTTGGGAGACATTCACTGAGTTAGTGGAGAGTGAAGGATTAACAATAGGGTTTTGGTATGCCACTGAATTAGACTACCTCTTCTCATCAGTCTGTGCTGTGTGATGGAAAGTGATTGCCAAAACAGTGAACACTGTAATGCCACATTCAAAACCTGGTGACGGTCATGAAGCCAAGAAGCTGCTGGGAAAGGGAAATGGTAAGAGAAGAGGAGAGACTGACATGCTTCCCAGAAGGCAGTGTAGCAGTGTCATCCCTTGTGATTCACAGACTTTATAGATCCTCAGAACTGGACAGGAGTTTTCCACCTCTGACATGTCTTTCATCTCAAAGAACAGTCCTTGAAAGTCCTGAGAATGTTAATTCATAAGCTCCTCGCTGTTTTGATGGTAGGCTTGTTTTTTCATCGAGGTTGAACACTTCTATTCAACTAGAAGCCTAAAAGCACTCAGTGGGCACATAGGAGACAAAACCCCTGAGCAAAGGCTAAAACACTCTGCATCATAAATACTGTCTTCAGCATGATTTCATTCTTGCTGCCTGCACTGGTATCAACCATTAGTCTTCCACAGAAGATCCTAATTGATTTTTCACTGTTCTTGGTAAGTCTGGGAAAAGGTAAGACTAAACTAATATATCGAAGGATTTAGAGAAGGCATAAAACTTTTTATATTTTTAGAGAATAAAAGTGCCAGAATAAAAAGTTCTGAAAAAGAACTGGTAACTGGAGTCAGAATCTCAGAAAGCAGTATTCGTAAAATATTTTGCAGCCATAATGAAACTTTTACAATCTCAAAATACCAGTTTTCAGAACTTGTTCTGTAATTGTTCTTAAGCAAGGTTGCTTAAGCTGGGAAAACCATGAGGACACTAAAGTTAAAAGATTGTCTAGACACATATCTCTTCCAAAGCATTTTTCTTGATACATTGTACTACTTATTTGTGGGGAAAGACATCTTCTGCATAAAAGAATGTGACCTACTTCATTCATGCCATTTCACGTCCTTGTGGTTCTTTGGGGATGATTTACATTGCATGCCTGTGCATGTAATGTACAGCAAATAGTATAGCCATAACATCCCATTACCTGTGCAGCCCAGCAAGCACAGGCTTCACAACAAAGTGTGGGAGGAACGACACAATGCGACGGTCCAGACATCTGCCACAGCAAAGTGCAGCAGACTTTGTGTGACAGAACATACAACAAAGTGGAGTCTGCAGCAGGAATTGTAAAGCACAGCGTACCTTCACTGGTAGCACATTGCTGGTTGGACAGAGTGGCATAACACAGGAACACAAGCTATATTCATAGAATCATAGAATGGTTTAGGTTGGAAAGGACCTTGACGATCATCAAGTTCCAACCCCCCTGCCATGGGCAGGGACACCTTCCACTAGACCAGGTTGCCCAAGGCCATGTCCAGCCTGGCCTTGAACACCTCCAGTGATGGAGCTTCCACACAACTTCTCTGGGCAACCTGTTCTAGTGTCTCACCACCCTCAAAGTGAAAAATTTCTTCCTAATACCTAATCTAAATCTACCTTCTTCCAGTTTGAGGCCATAAACAGTGTATTTATTCACTGCATAAGACAAGAGTGACCGCATTGAGAACACGACAAACTACTGCTTCTGCAGTAGCTTGCAGAGCTTGGATGGTAAAGCCTGGGACAGCTGTAGTTGTGCAGAGTAGCATGAAAATGACAGCATCACAGCAACTGCATGACATGGTTTGATGTACTGATGATTTGACTACCCAGAACTGCTGTTTTTTCCTTGACATAATGCAGCAATGGCTGCATAATGCGGCACAACATAGCAATGACTGCCCTTCATGGCAGTGCAGACATTGCACTGCACTAATTCTTTTTGGTTTGCTTTGCTTTTTGTACACTGATCATCACTTCTCTTTCATGCGTTTTCTCATTTACAACTTGCTTCAGTGATTCCACTTAGCCAGTACACATCCTTTATAGATGGAAAAACAAAAGGGAAATGTTCTTGTTTAGAAAGAGAAGCCTGCAGTTAGCACACTGAAGAGTGATTCCATATTCATTTCACAACCTCATCACTTGCTCTGTAAATAGCAATGCCACTTCCCATTCACAAAAGAGCAGAAATAGCCTTTTTTTTTTTTTTTTCCCCTAAAGCTCTTATTTGAAGACTTGTGGCACTGTATTCAGAAGTTTTACTTGCAGGTTATGGGTTTACTTTTGTTGGGGATTCAACAATTGCTTCTCTTCTGTCTTTTTCACTCTAAGACTGAAGAGCAACTTGGTGGTATTTATCAGCAATTTCACTGAAAGCCTCAGTCTCCCTGAATTAGCACACTGACCTACTTTAACACAAAGAAGAAAAGTTGAATTTCGGAGTATAAACTAGATTATCACTGGTTTAGATTAGATGCATAATAGGAAAACACCATGCATTTTAGTAACATCATAAATCAAGCAAACCAGTTCTGTATTAATCTTGCTGCCTACCAATACTACAAGTAAAAACCCTGTTTAATCCTCGTGCATGGGTGAATATTATCTTATTATATGTGCAGAGTGAGCTTTCCAGGGGAAAAAACAACAAAACTCAAAATTCGAATTACTATGAATTTGCAATCTGAGATTTTCATGAGCAACATGTGACTCAGAGATGTATAATTGCACATTTGGAGTTTTCCTGTCTTGTATATCCAGTGCCATTGGATAACTATCAGTCAACAGAGGATAGGATACAGTCTTACTCCTCAACACCTGCGGAGTACTTAGGGTCACCTTGAGCATCATAACTACACCAAAGAGAAAGCTATCAATGCTTGTATTGAGCATTATGTTATGTATTTCTTGGGTAAAAGGACCAAGTATCACTTGCAGGTGTTTGTTTGTTTGTTTGTTTGTTTGTTTCTGGTGATACTAGTGGATATAGCAATTCAACATGGCACAAAACTGCTTACTTTTATTCTTGTGACCCTCATAACCAGCAGTGTGTCCTGTCCCCATTTTATAGATGGCAAATGTAATGCAATAAACAGCTAAGGTACTGGCCACTGGAAGTCTGAATCAGAGCTGACACAGAGTCAGTACCAAATTAGTGCTTTAATCTCAGGAGTTTAATAGCCACTTTGGTTTGGTTTGCAGTGGGAACAAGAGTACATTGAGTCACTTTCATAGTGAAAACATTTTCTTCCAAGTGGGATCTAGTGTTGCGGGTTTGTGTTTTCTTCCAAGACTTCCTACAGTTTCTGGTGCCCACAAAGGAATAAAAACAAGAAAGTTGCAGTGTCTCTCACCTCATAGAGACAGACGGTATGCAATGAGGTAGCTAATACAGTTTCCACTCTACAGGTGTTTAAAAAAAAAAAACCTATGAGGTTTTTGGCAGAGTATCTATAAACTGGAAAAGCTTTGCATTACAGAAAGTGATGACTAGAGACAACTCTCAAAGTAGGACGCCCTTCTAATTATCTTACAAGCTCTTCTTATTTTCTACTTTAATAAAGAACATAATTTTCTAGCGTTATCAGCATAGCACTTTCATGTTGTTATCAATATAACAATCTTATCGAGATATCAATATTTCATATTGTCATCTTGTATTGAATTTCATATTGTTATCTTGTCAAGTATTGTCGTCTTTTCAAAATTTGTGGGGAAAAATAAATCTATTCAGCATCTCCTCAGGTACAGGACATAGACCAGAGGGCATGTACTTTTCCTCTTTTCAGGATCTGTAGGCAGCTGGTTAAAAAATTTTGCTATCTAACAAGTACAAAATAAACCACCTGCACAGGAGATATGCTGAAAACAGAAAAAATCTTTTTAGTACAAGCAAATGAATGACTGTGGTTCTGAGCAAAATCTGTTTTGGTCAGAATGATTCCACTGCTCCGTGCTTGCCAATGTCAGTGCCACGCACTTGGGTTCCCTGGAACGAGGCCATCGATTTCAGCAGTGGAGAATGAAAAGCTGCAGCAAAAAGTGTAAATAAGCATACTGTGCTTTTGAAGAGGTGATCCAAAAAGCCTGGGAAATGGAAAATAACTGTTATTATGTACTTGTTGTAGATAAAGCAATATATGTTACAATGCCCTAGAGAGTTAACCCATGTGTAAAACCAGGAAGGGAAACTACTTGCAGATAAAAGCTCCTTTTCTAAGCCCTGTGAAGTTCTTGCCCTATATTTTTATGTGTTCCTGTGTTTATCCACACAAGTAATCGGCAGGAATGACTTCTGAATAAAGTGGAACCACCCTTGTGCAACTACAGCATCAGGTCCTCAGAGTTTGATCCTCGAGGCTGACACAGAGGCGTGGGGGCCTATACATGGGCGAAGCAACAATACCTGGAACGAAGCTCTCCAGAGGCATAATAATTCACTTATATGGACTATATACATTAATTTCAATAGGGCCTGCATGTTATCCCAAGTCTATCATGGAAGGTGAAGAGATTCCAAAGAATAGAAATTGGTAATGAAGCTGCATATTAATTTGGATGACAGCATCATATAAGGGAATTGGAGGAAAATAATGTGAAATAAAATGAAGTATTTTACTTACGCACTTTAAGCCAGATGTTTACACTGGCTTATTCATTATCATGTTCATTATTGTATTTATTTTGCGTCAATTATTCATGATGACTGACTATGAATGTCTTCCTGTTTAGATTTTATGAATGGTTAATCCCCTACAATCCTCTCTCATCCATGATTTTGCCTTTTTGGAGCATGACGATGATACTCTCTATGAAATAAGGAACAGGTAGAGGACTTGCTCTTTAGAATGCAACAAGAAAATAAAATGTCTTTGAATGAAACCGTACAAATAAATACAACCCATTTCAATTACTTTGGAAAGAGTTCTTTGTATTCCTAATGAAAATAAAAGTTTCAACATTTCAGACCAAAATAATAATTTCATCAGTTTTGTATGTGAGAGTGGTAAAGTGGACTCTTAATTTTTATATTTGTGATTTTTTTGTGCCTAGGGTTGAATCACAGAAATTATAATTAGAGAATTTTAGAATTAAAAGAAACCATGATAAAGGTAAGATTGAAATGATGGTGATAAAGGGCTCAGGTATCAAAAGTAAACATTTATACATCTGTTTCCCACGAACTGACAAAAGGCCCTCTTTAATGTTGGATTGGCAGCCGATCTTTCAGTCATCTATCCACCTATTAAGCCAGAATCACCAGTATGCTAAACATAATTCTGGGGATGGAAAAAGTTATGCTATAAAAAACCAAAACAAGGGGAAAGAGGGTAAGTCAGAGAATAAACAAACGCAGAGCAGCCTTTCACTGCACTACTGACAAGGAGCTATTTAACTTACCTCATTAAATAACACATAACTTAGACCACTTTAAGGACCTTCAGGTGCTTCTTGTCTAAAATAATAGATTTACAGTCAGTTTATGACCTTCCCAGCGTTCACGTCCTCTGTTTGTCTTGCTTGTGTTCTGTTAAACAAGAGAAGTGTTGTGACCCATAATTGCAGGCAGATTCACAGCAGGTTTTGAGGAGCTTTTTTTGCCACGGTGTCCGAGCTGTCTCCATCTGCTGCTGTCTTGTGTGCTTCCCACAGGGGGACCTGGCTAATTTTTCAGTCAATTAGCAGAAGGGTTGCTTTTGTTCTCCAAGTGCACCCCCATGGGCTCCTCTTACACCCTGGACACAGTATTCAGATGTTGGGAGTTTTCAAAAAGCATATCATGTTATTTTTTTCCTACTGACCTTTGTGACATTGTTGGGCGAATGCTGTCTCTTGTAATCATAGACACTTACATTAAACTGTGTAGGCTAACTTTGGAATGTTTTTAATACAAATATTAATAATACATGTACAATGGCTTTTCTTAAATGATTTCTGAAATCTTATATCAAAGGCTATTCTTACTTTTTCATTCAGGAGGAACCAGTTGACACACTAATTCTTCATCATAATCGTTGTTTACTGTATATTTTACTCTCTTAATGGGAAAAAAGTTTCTTTACAATTGCTTTTGCTACTTACCTTCTATCAAGGAACATTTAAATGTTGAACGGAAACCTCAGGTTATGAACACAACTCCAGTTTCAGTGAAAAGTACTTACACATCAAATGAAAGAGAGGGCTTTAAATAGTAGATTTAATTGTGCACATGTATGTTTATACCTTTGTATAGCTAGCGGAGCGATAATGCGAACATTATATAGTGGCTGAATAATAACCTGGTAGTCAGGCTCCTTGTGCATTCTTTGTGGTGCTTTCTATGAATTTTAATCAGGGTTTGGCTAATACGCGCTCCTTGCAAGACAGAAAATGCTGTTATTTCAGTACAACAAAATATTACTAGATTTCTGGAGAAAAGTCAGTGTTTTCTTCTGGAAGAATATAGTCGAGCTAACAGAAAGCACTACGCTTTAAGCCCCCAATTTATGCACATTTCATTTGGAATGCTATCTCGCCTAGGTGTCCCTGAGCCTAATCGGCTTCGAGAAATTTTGAACATCGTGTTTGCATATGATATCCTCCGTGTGCTGTAGCGACCATTGTATACTGCAGGAGCATATAGAATTCTTCTTTTTAATTTCACTGTCGTATCTTTTATCTGTGATTTCTATCTATCTCAGATGCAAATACAGATCAGTGAGGCTATTTTTCCTTCTCCTTAGCTCCACGATCACGCCGCTACTTTTTATGGTAGGATATCAAGCGAGTTCGTTTTCCTGTAACCTTTCATCTGCCCAGCCTCTCGGCTATATCTTTCTATAGTTAATAAATATACTTTTTCTCAGTGTTAAGCAATAAAATATTCACTGGGTCTGAGCTGGGGTTAACAGATTTCTGAAAATTTTATTGCGTGACAGCCTGTCCTGCATAATCCCCTCAGCTGTCTCATGTTCTGGGGCAGAAATGATCTTATGTGTCACTCTAATAGTCTAGAATTACACTTGTATCACTGTCACCAGCATATGGGGCTGTGTATACCCCTAGGCCCAGCTCCCTCTCTTTCACGGCATTTAAAATGATAACATTTGGCAAAGCCAGTTTTGACAGAAAGTGAACTCTCCTTTCCGCGCCGGTGACAAAGCCGGCCACCGGAGGCCTGACACCGAGCAGCCAGTCATCGTGCTCTTTGCTGGGTAATGATCGCGGGTTTCCCTCCTCTTAATAACCGCCTCGCTGCAAGGGGAGGCTTGAGTGCAAGTCTTCACTTAATTATACAGTCTTCGTCTTAAGTGCTTTATTCATGTGAGGGCTTCAGCTGCTCAGGCGTTGTCGTAGCTTTTCTTTTTTTTTCCGCGCTGCCAAGATGTACCGATTGCCGGGCAGGCAGTGGGAGCGGGAAGGACTTCGGGAAAATGACGGGCAGGAAAACAAAACAGCTCGCCTACGCTCAAAAGCAAAACAGGTTTAAGAACTGCGCTGTGGATCGTCACAACAAATCTCTGAACTTATTGCACTGCTAATGGCAGCTGCTAACGGCCGTGAACAGCTTATTTACAAAAGAGTGAGAGGAGAAAAAAAAAGAATTCATAACGAAAGAGAAGAAAGGTAAGGAAAAAAATGAGTTGCTCTCTGTAAGTGAGGCCAGGTCCTGAAAGGTCATTTTTTTATAGAAGCAAAATAAGATGTGGCAACTCAGGAACTCGGTGCTCAGGTGAACCCTTTATTTAGATCTCCTAAACTAAACTGTAGACATTTCTGAAATGCAGAAAGCTGTGCCAGCCGGTGTTCCTGGCAGCATAAGGAGGACATAGGACATTATTTACTGTTGCTGCTAGACAAACCGTATTCATATTTTCCTCCCATATGCCCAATTCTAGTTTAGAATTTGAAGAATATTTTCACCTTACAGTTTACTTTCACCATTCTAACTGGTATGCTTGTGAAGGAAGCCGTGACTCATTTTCCCATTTTCCACTGCCTTCTCCCATAATGCATCTTGTCTGAATCTGTGATAATTCCCAGTGGATGTCTTTACTGAGGTGTCTTTTAGTTTGCTCTTAGGTAGTACACATTGCAGGTTGAATATTAAAAAAGAGAATAAAGTTGGTTTTTTTTTGCTTTTTGCCCCCCCCCCCCCCCCCCCCCCCGTGATAATAACACAATGTTATCGACAACTGTGTTGAGTGCTTTTGTACATAGCTGATTTTGTCCACACTGAGGAAATGGACCCTATTTTTCTGCTTACATCCAGGCCTTGATTTTAGAAACATCTGGGGACATTCCTCATTCTTCCTGAATTCCTGTTTTCAGAAAAGAGCTGTCTTGAGCTGTTTTCCATTACTAGCACACAGTGAAATGAGCTCCATAATATGGAGAAATGAGAGATGCCCTGGACTACGGTAGTTTCTCAGAGATCTGGAGAACTGAATCATCTCAAAGCGGAGAAGGATAAAAAAATTATCCCAGAAAATTAACTTGCGGGAGTGTTGGTTAAAAATCTGAACTGTTTGAAATTTGATTTCAACCAAATCGCAGATCTTTTGTGTTTCAGTCAATTCTCTTTCTACAACGGCAATCTCCTAGGGCTTACCACTGCACAACCTGAAACCCAATGATGTGGCTGCATGAAACGTAATGCTCAATGACCTTTTTTGTAGGACTATAGAGATCTCATTAACATTAATACCATTTGTGGAGAACCTTAGGACAATGTGAAGCAGAGTTTTAAAAAACATGCATTCACCCACAGGTGTGCATTGAAATTTTAAAGACATGTACCGGATTGTTAGGAATATGCACGCTGAATTTTAAGCAAATCCCTGAAGTTTCTGGTGCCACTGCTTAAGCACTTCGTTCTCTGTTATGTGCAGTGACTTTCATGAGCAGTTTAAAGCAGCGATATGAACTATTTGCCTGAAACAACTCTACACATTCTCATACTATGTGTCTCCTGACAGCTGTCATGATTCCACCCACCGAGACACAAGCAGTCCCTCTCCATGTACCCATTAGTTCTCCTTATTGTGATTAATAATCCTCAGCTAACCGGTGGTTGTGGAGCTAGCACGTGCATGACTCTGAACGTAGATCCTCACTACTGTGTTTAGCTGCCCTGTCAAGCCCAGTACAACTTAAACTATTATTGAAAGCCAGATGATGACTTCAGGTCATGGCCCTTTGTGATCAATGTAAACATTTCTTTGCCTTCTAGTAGAGAAAGCAGTAACTTTGAGTTAAAATTATGTAGCCTTGACTTGTCATTACTGTTAAGTTGTGCCTGTACGTGACTGTGTGTATGCATCTAAACATACATTTGCATTTATTTGTGTGAATGTTTGTATATATATAGATACACACACCCAGAAACACATGTGCAAATATATAAGTATTCGTCAAATTCTATGCTGGATTCACTACTTTTACACCGTTTATGTGTGCTTTAATGTGTCTGTGGTTGGTAGCATTTTAAAACCGTTTGGTAGTTGATGTCAATAACTTGTTGGCAACACTGATATTCAGGGGCAGGAAGAGAGGAAACAGCAAAGGAGAGAAAATCAGACACGATACAAGCTGCTGATAATGCAGGTTGGGTTTAAGGACAGTAAGCCCCATCTGACAAGAATATAGCTAAGAGCTAACCCATATGTGATCAGATAAATAGAGCTTTATACTACCGTATGGAGACAGTGAATGTAACAGGCTCAGTGTAAGCGGCTAGTTGGGATCATTTTTCTACGTGAGGAAGGTCTCAGGTCTGAGGCAAGGTTGTGTCATTCCAAGATGTCTGCCTACACATGCAGAGAAGTGTATTACTCACCCAGTTACGCGCGTGGTGAAAGAGCAGCGTGAGGTTGTGAAGTTGTACAGACTTGGTTCTGCCTATATTGCCAGTGCATGAACTCGTGGGTTTTGTCTTTAGGATTCAAAAAATGGCATTTTCAGCTAGATTACCTCAATTAGGGCAGTCAAAAACTTCTGTTAACTGCAGATAAAGTACAAGAAAGTAACAGAGGAAAAAACAGAATGGTGATTCACGTAACTTAAACTGCATTTTAACACTTTTTGACGGTCATGCATTAAAATCCATGTATTATTTCAGAATGAAAGAAGGATGCTTATGAATGATTTCTAAGCTCCATGGACAATATATCTTCTCATCAACTATTGCATCGCCCAAAACTCTTTGAAAGCAATCAAAACAAAGCTCCTAAATGCCATGCTTCTCTACTACCCATGATTCCTTCCAGCCAGACATCCTATTGCGGAATTTGTTACCATAGGTAGAAATGGCCATACTTGTGCAAGTATGACAATTTAACTATCATAAAATTAGTTGCCAGATTGCTTTTTATAGATTTCCACATCCAGTTCAGAGTTAGCACAGCTGAACATATTAGCCCTAGCATGTACCATGTTCTGTCTGACCATCTTATGGTCAGTGGCTGATACCTGACATTTTCCTTGCACAAAATCCACCACTTTTCTTTGTAAAAAAAAAAAAGTTTTATTTACTTTTTTTCCAATAATTTTTTTTTTCTGATGGGATGACCTGCTGCACTCTAATTGTAGAGTACAAAACTTGAATAATCACTTCAGATGGATGAATTCCACCGAGTTTCTCAGAAGGCTTTGTCAATACAGATGTATCAATCAGATTTTTTTACTCAGAAAATCACATTAAAACTGAGGCATGCCAAAAGAATTATTTTGCCTGGCAGAGTTAGGTTTACCAGAACATACACTAGGCAGTTATAATAATACTTAAATGAAAACAGACCTCATTTTTTTTCTGGATAATTTTCTGTATAAGGTAAAAAATAGATATTTAGAAAATTGATGTTCTATTCTTGGCCCTGCCAGTGACATTCTGAAGAAACTTGGCTAGGTTTTGTATCTGTGCCTTTTTCAGGAGCAAAGTAGAGGAAATTTGCTTCACCTGTTTAGACCGTAGGTGTTTAATTGGGGACTATGTGAATGCATAGTACCAGCTAGCTTTTTTAAGGTGGTAAAGAGTGGGAGAAAAGTGTGAGGCAATTACAATGAATCTTACTTTTGTCTTTTTAATTTTAATTTCTTTTGGTATATAACATGGAACCAAAAAATTGGCTGAAAGGAAATTGACTGGTTTGGCTGGCTGTAAACTCAGAAGCCATATGCTTCTATGCAATATAACCTAAGTGATTGTATAAAGAAAAATCAATGCACTTGAACAACAACTTGAACAACAAAAAACCCAATAGTTTTTTTATATTGATAAGTGATCAAAAAAGGCAGAGAAATAATCTTTAGAGACAGGAAATGAGATTATACACACTTTGTACACGCTAATTTTTGACTGGAATAAAGACAGCATGGATACCAAGTTGTCATATTGTGAATACTGAATTTCAGGATAGTATCACATTCTAACAGTTTGCTTTGACTTTGTATGCACTGAGATAAATTGTGCTAAGTGTGAGCTTGTTATAAATTCTTGTAAATATTGTGTCAGAGTGATCTTCTATGTGCTGGGATTACTTAAGCAAACTTAACAGTTAACCAGTGTAATGTGATTTGTATTCACATTTGTGAATGAGTTAAATCCTTGTCCTTTCATGGATGAACCTCAGAAAGTTGTTTCCAGCTATCAAGTATACTCAAATATATATTGACTTGTAACAAGAAGTTATGGTAACAAAAGCTAGACAGATAAAATACAAACATTACAGAAAAGTAGGGGAAAATCCAGTTGTGATTTTTCAGATTCATTGTATTTGATTGGTTCAGAATATGTCACAGCTTATTCGTACCTAATGAAAATTCCTTATGCTGGTATGTCATATCTCTACTTGAACCGAAGCAATTATCTGGGCCATAATAGGAATGATACTGGAGAAGAAATACAGTGCTAGGACCACTTCAGATGGGGTGAAGTCATAGTCACTTGAGTCAGAATCAAGTGTATGATGTGGAGTAGTGTCTATGAAGCTGATGAACAAGGGGTCATTATAAAGCTCAGCGCTCGGTTTGAAAGGAAGAGAAAAGTATGTGTAGAAAATAAAAATAGGAATGCTTTCTGTGGCAGGAGAACAGAGTAACAACTATGAGAAACAACTATATAACATGATCGAAAATGGTTGGTTTTGTTCGTGACTATATGGATTTTTATCACTACTGTGAGGATGACTAGAGCTTTAGGTCGTTACACCCTGGATACCAAGAAAAGAGAGGGTGATAAACCTGTTTCTGTTTCAGGAAATAAAAGTGCTACAAACTACAGTATTGGACAGAATATTGAAAAGAAAGAGTTCTAGCTCATGGATACCAATATTCTTCAACAGAAAACAAAAAGAAAATTACATAAGCATTTTAGGAAAAGGTAGAAACAAAAGCCTTTCCGAATTTCAGTAATACTGAGTAGTATGGTTAGAATTTCTTTGTATATTACTAAGCCCACTAAAAGGCTCTAAACATTAGGTGTAGAGTAAGATGACAAAGACTGAAGGAGCTAAGAAAGAGAATTGTAACATCTGTAGTGATGTTTTTTAATTTGACTATCCATCCTTTGTAGTCACCTAGAAAAACTTTCAGAAAGTGTCAGAAAAGCACCTGGAGATCAGAATTATTAAATGTTGCCACTGAGGCTTAGGTCATATTATGGTGTTCCCATAAAACCAGCCGTCTTCAACATCATTTTTGGTGTTTTAAAAAAACGTCATATAAGTACAAACAGAACTCAGCCTGGAATTCAGTATTGATCTCAATAGCTGCTTGTGTTGGTGTGAGCATTTGACACCCATTTTCTACTCCATCAGTGAAGATGCTTAGCAATGTAATTCAGTTCCCATTCTTGCTATTCTGCTGTCTGTTGCCAGGTCATGTCAATGGCAAAATGAACCTCAATAAGGAAAAAAAAAAATCCTTGAAGAAAGGAGAGAATCTGTAAGAATTATACCAAACAGAGCAGTTAAATCAGGGCTAAACCTTTCAATATTGTAACAGAAGGTAATCACCTGAATCTGTCCACTGAATTTAGTATGACCTACACATGCTTTCATGAGTCACTGCATCTAAGCTAATATACTCTGCTGAAAGATGAGGCATATGGCTGAGACTGCTCTGTGCTAATGCCTCTATTCTGGACTAAATTTGACTTTTGTCTGGCCAGGCTAAAAATGGGACCTTGAGGCTGGCTCTGTTTTTATCCATCCATGCAAACATGCCTGCTGAAAACTTTCAAGAACTGGACTTCATGTCTATCGCATGATGAGAAAAAATGTCACTGTTTGAGTGTTCTTAATTAAGGAGTCAATCCTTATCCAGCAGTGTATTTGATGTAGTACCATCATATTTTAAATGGTCCATGAATATGACAAAAAATTTGTATTTTCTTTAAGGTAAAATAAAATTAACAGGGTAAAGGCTACACCAGAAAGAAAAAAACATCAGAGAAATGTTCCTTAAGTTAGCCTTGCTCTCACCCACCTGGGAAACTGTCTTCGGCTTCAGCACCATGGGCATTTGCAGCAAGTAGCATAAGCAAAGAGTCAACATCTGGGGGAGGAATAGGACAGGTTTCAATTACCGCAGACTTCAAGCATTCAAATCTGAATTGGATTTCTTTAACCTGTGCTTTTCATGCTCAAAAAACTCTGTCTTTCACTTCCCGGTACAAAAGATCACAGGGAGTCTCTCGGTGGGTGTTTGCAAGTTTGTACGAGGAAACATCTACCTCAGAAAGTGGAGAGCCTTTTACAATAGTCTTTGCTAAAGTCTTCAGGACAGCCCTGCTGTGTGGCTGAACCTCCAGCACCACTTGGGTACGGGATGGGTATGATCCTTCCTGTGTTCCTGTTTAAGTAAGGTAGCTCTTCGTGTCCAGGTGACTTCTCTGTTTCTGCCCTTTCAGGTTCTGAGAATTGTAGCATTTTCTTAATTTGTGCTGCTGCTTCTGTCAGTGGCTTTTATCTTTTCTGAGGCTGAGATATACGAGGGAGTATTGTGCAACGATATGGTAACTCTTTCAGGCATTCAAAGCATCTCACCTGAATTTTTGGTTTCATGTTAATTCAGAATGCGATGTGAAAGCTAGAGGTCTTGAAAATGTACAAACTGAACCTCAGTAATTTTCACCCGAACTCATTCAAACTGAAGCCAGCAGGTTTCAAAGAGCTCTAATAATTACTGAGAGACTTAGCAAAGGCTTGTCTGATCCTATATTTGTGACTTAGCAAAGCATTCTACCCTGCTTTCACACTCTCTGTAGCCAAATTAAGAGCTCTTAGACAATGATGGATGGAAAGTCTGCCACACTCTGACTTTAAAGAAGTTGAAATAAAGTACCAGCTGGAAAGAAATAATGGAAATGTGGATGGGCTGTTCAGGACACATGTAAATGTAAATAACACATATGAGCAACAGCAGAACTGAAAAGAAAGGTTTTAAAATATGTTTCCACATGCCTAAATAAGGTATTGAAATTCTAGGATACAGACGAATACATGTCATTATCAGAAAAAAAGTATTTCAAACATGTAAAGAGAGTTGGCGTAAATCCATAATAGAATCCTTGAGAGATATAATGGATTTGGTCTCTGATGCAGAAGTTTAAAGGCAAGACTCAGATGGCAAAAATGTAAAGTGAATCCTTTGAAGACAAAAAACTTGGTTTTCATGCACGATGGCACAATCCTGTATGAGCAAGAAAAGGCATATCTCAGAGGTATGTACGCCTTTCCCTTTTTCTGTCCTCCATGAGGGTGATTACAATACCTCATACAATCCTACAGAAAAAACAAAAACAAAAACAAAAACAAACCAAAAACAACTGAGGAAAAGGCCATGTTAGAGTTTAGCTTAGTGTTAATATACATTTGTCCAGAAAGACTGACTGGCAGATGGTATGCTGGACTGCTGTGTCTGCTACCTAGCCTGAACATATCTTCTTGTCACCATCATCTTTCATTTGTGGCTGCACTTTGGTTACAAGTTCTTGTGGCGTCGTGGGTACTGCACTCTTCCTTCATGGTTGACCTGTTACCAGGAACCTTTACTCTGGGATTTACATATGGAAATCAATATTTGTTCTGAATTAGTGTCAGTGAAGTTACTTCAGGTTTTCAGACGTTGTGTGAGTGTCTAAGCATTGCTAGTAATTGTAATAACCAGCTTGTTATGAAACCAGGGATCCTACCCTGCCCTCAGATGTTCAGAGAAGGAGTGTGACTTGTAATGCCATAACTAAACCTTAATGATGTGAATTTCTCTGCAGTTATCTATGTATGTTTCCAAAACCAGTCCTGGACATAATATGTGGTAACTGCTGAAAAGAAGCAAAGAACAGAGAGTTATGAAAAAGCAACAACTTTCTAAGTTACTTCAAGTTCACTATAAATAAGACACTGAAAGAAAAATTCACACTTTATTTAATTTTACTGAATCCAGAGGTGTCCCATGAAGACTGAATTTATACAGAAAGAGACAGACAAACTGAAAGACAAAGATAGAGAGAGATAACAGAAAAAGACTGATAATCAGCAGGGTAGATAGAACATCTAAAACTATAAATCCTTTCAGTTATGGAAATACATATGAATTGTTCCACAATGCGTTTAAAATTTATCCTCTGAAAGACAAACCTTTTGGAGTCCTCTTTTAGCAGCAAACAAACAAATACTCAAGTTGATTTAAAAAATGAATCTTCACAGACATCTAACCTTGAACAAGAGCTGATTGATTAGATCTGAATCCAGCTGGATAACACCAACTCACTTATACAATCCCACTTCAATTTTTTTATATCCGTAGGCTACATCAGTTTTTAAAGTATGGCTTTTAAAACCACATTGCCATTGGAGAAAAAAAAAAATCTGGCATGTTTTAGAATTCAGGAAGCATTACAGGAAAACTATTTTGTTTGTCTTTGTTGAACTAAGACATCATGTTTTCCAAAAAAGTCAAAATAGGAATTGAACTGCTTTAAGAAATACACCTATCTGTCATAGAGATTCAGTAAAAAAAAATGTGATAAGGGAAGATTTATTTTACATTCTATATTTAAATAATCTACTTTTTTGAATGTATAAATCTAATGTCACTTTTCTGCCTTCTGTGCAAGAGACTGTGATCAATTTATCTCTGCTTTGGTTCTGGACAAACGGTACACATCTGTTGCAAGATCATTTGAATAACTCGATGCATGTATATCCTGATGAAACACTAATAGACACAGTGTAGCCATGCTACACAGGCACACTAATATGTTTGCTAAGCTGATCAATAATAAGATTGATCAGTCTTTTGCTTGGCCAAGTTAATCATGCTATTGATCAGCTTAGCAAACACATCACTTTCTTTGTGCACTATTGCTACACAGGCTCTCCTACCCACCCCCATCAACTGGACATCAGGAGATTTCACAAAATAAAATATAACAACACTTTCTACGGTAAGTGCTCCTATTACTTCAGGCTCATCTTCTACAGATAACTATAACATTTCATGATTAAGGTGTTCAGATTTCTTAACCTTCTTTTGCACGTTTGAGCACTGCTGTTAAAAATCCGGGAAAATTTTAGAATCTTTTTTCTGAGGCATAAGACACTCAGCCCAGGCTCTGGCCATAATGAGGTCCTCTTTCTGACATTAAATATTTGAGATTTTCTCATCTTATATACAACCTATAAAAACACCTCTTGCTTCAGAGGTTTTAGGCTTTCTTAAGGGAAATAATTTAATTGCAGAAAACAGTTCAATACAATCAGAAGATATGGATCTTGGGGTGGATATGGATCTTGGGGTGTATTATTAGCACAGTACTTGGAGATTTAACTTTGGAACTGCAAAGCAAGACATTCAATAGTCTCAAATTAGCATTAAAGGGAATTTCACAGTTATATCCTTATATGTAGTGGCAAATAAAGGATCTTAAGTATGGAAATGGATCTACTATATTTAGGCTATACCTTTTACATGGTTTGTTTACTTTTGTATCTTGTTTTGAAAGCCTGAGTTTCTGCCAGTGTGCCATGTTAACAAAACAGCTCTCAAGCACTTTTTACAGCTTGAAGCCCATAGTAATGTAAGGCTTATTTTCCGTACAAAGCTTCTTCCATTAGTGATAAAATAAATTCCCCACTGGAACTACAAAACAGCATTGGAAACGGTTACTATTTTCTGGTGTGTATCTTAATACAGATAGCGAACAGAAAGCAGGAAAGCCAGATCTTAAATGCAGACTTCTCTGAATTTAGCAAATATCTTTTTGACTAGAAGCAGGGGGAGGAGTATATAAATGACCGCAAGTACTCAGGAGTATGATTCGTTTATGGCATACTGTCAAAGACAGGTGTTATTGGAAACTTAATATCTTGGAGCAGATACTCAGGTGATGGAAAATGGATTTGCTCAATAGAAATTTGTCTTATACAGTCCTTCTTGGATAATACCAGAGCTCTGTTCTATATCTCCATTCTTTGAAACATAAGAAATCAGAAAATATGTAAAACCTCTTATAGACAAGTAAATTTTCTATTTTTTTGAGAGGTCAGGATGTGGGGAGAAAAACTTTTTTCAGAAGATAACTGCTGTAATTCTGAGGTACAAGTAAACTGGTGAGAAGTCAACATTCATGGTAAAAGATGTTATGGTACAGCCTGTTTTTCTAGTTTGAGTATAGCCAGAAATCAAACCTTAGATAGAAATTGTGCATTACATAAAGTTGGGTGATAGAAGTCCCCTCCCAAAGTTTCTAAACCCTAAGTGGAGTCAACATGAACAGAGAACCTTGAAAACCACCCAAGTAATGTAACCTCCCACTAATTCATGTTGTAAATACTGCGCTCGTTTCCAGTCTCTGTTTCGTGATCTCCTCACAGTCCCAGAAGACCCAGAAGGTCCTGGTTGCTGCTTGATTTATGGTTAGTTTAATAGTGTTTTGTGTAAGATTTCATAATTCGATTCAGAGATTTCAACTTAAAAGAAGCTATTCCTTAAAGACCTAGGGTACATGTCTGGCTGTAAAATCCTCAAAGTAGCGTCAGTTTACATTTTGGAGAGCTCATTTTCACAGCCATATGATTACAAATTGAAACAAAATTTTTCAAAAATGTCACATTTTTTAAAATTTGAAAATATCTCATGCAAGATTGAATTTGCAAGTCTGGAAGGTCTACACCTTCCATTAATGTCAGCTCAAATATTAGCTGCTTGGCACTGTAGACAACTCAACCAAGGTATCTTTGGTTGGAGAACAAAAAGGAAGACCTTGAAGCCACTAACAATTATAAAAACACTAGCTTAAATTAATTAAAAAAAGTCTAAGCCTGACTTCTCATTTAGTAGGTGCCACCAGGCTACTGTGGGTAAATTTTACTTAGATGAAGGTGATCACTGAGTCTCTGATCAGGGAATTTTTTTAGGGGTAGGTGGATTATCTGATTTTTCTATGAGTGAAAGGTATGAGACTAAAACCCCTGGAGGCGCAATCTTGTAGCCAGTCTTTAGAAAAGACAGAGTTCTCTCATAGCCTCGTTTATGCACTTTAACTCAAAAGATGAAAGAAGATAGACACTGATGAATGAACAACAGCTAAAGTGAGTATTTTCACAGAAACAAGTTTTTTATAACCTGAAAGAAAATGAATTGCTAGTCTCAAGTCTGCATTTTTAATCTTTTCCTAATATTTTAAACTGGAAGTGTTTGTGGGAGACCGTTCAGCGTGTTGTATATGGGTTGGGCACAGAACAAGAAAAGGCTGCTTTAGTCTGACTGACATGTGGGGATGACTTTTAAATACACCTTCTGCAAATGTCATGTTTTCTTCTCCTTCTTTCTTTCTTTCTTGCACTCTGCGGTTGGCTGTGTGGCATCTCTGTGAAAAACAAGGAGGGTCCAGGACTACAAAGAAGGTCATTTGTAATGAGGAGAGAAGGTGGAGTCTATGCCGTGGGTCTCATACTGGCATTGCCAGTAACTACAGCTTAGAGTAAGAAGGGTCACACTGCCGCAGGGCCCTGACTATAAATGGTGCTTCTATTGCTTTAAAGACTACATAATTTCATTCCACTTAAGTCAGCAGACAAGGAGTATGTGTAATGATCTTCTCTTCGCCCTCCAGGGTCTGAGCAAGAATGGTTCCAAGACCAAGTTTTCCGGCTTCCATACAGATGTCAAATGAAGAGTTTAAATCTGTGTGCAAGAATATTGAAGATGCTATTAATGCTTGTTTGAGCTTTAGGAATGCCCTTTGACATCCTCCATCACTATTCCAAGCAAGTCGTACAGATATTTCAACTTAAATAACTGAAACCAATTCTTACTTTTGCCGGAAGTCTGAAGAGATACTTTTAACACTACCTTCCCCAAATAAAGCAAAGTTAAGCAGTCCATTTAAAGAATATCTCGCCACAATACTCCTGATTTTTTTTGTGTGTATTTTCTTGTTTTTTTTTTTTGTTGTTGTTTTTTTGGTTTTTTTTTTGTGACAGGACTATCTCTATATTCTTTTCATTTTTTGCAGATTCGGTGAGTTTTTTTCTGCCATCTCTGCTTAAGAAAAAAAAATCCTAACCTTTTTTTAGCACTCTGGGACCCTTTCTCCATAACATCTTCAATAGAAAATTTAAGGATTATGCTTTTTTACTCCTCTTTTCTTTTTGTAAAATATCAATACTTTATGAGGAATCTAAGATATCCCTGGAAGACAAGGAAAAGGCTGGGCAGAGGGAGAGAACTCAGAACATTTCCTGGGCAGAGGCTGAATTTTGATCTGCCTTTATCACCTTTGGAAACATGCTCATTTAAAAGGACATAGGCTTTCTTCTTTGAAATTCAGCAATGCATAGGAAGCTGTTGTTGAATAAATATGTTTTATTTTAGGGATAAAACCAGCAGCAACAGTGTTCCACTATAGACTTTGAAAGCCTTCTGCAACATTTAATGATACAACTTATTTTGTGCAACTTTCAGGTCTTTATCGTTCACTAAAAGACAAATTTCCCCTCCAGGTCCACAAACCAGGAGTACCTCTGTGGAGTGGCAAATGAGAGGTACGTAAACTCAGGTGCTTAAACTAAGAATAAAATGTGAAGCATTATAATGATGTTTGTTCACCGCGTACTGTGTGCCAGTAAGTCCCATCTTCAGGGCCTCAAATACTGGGATGCAATAACCAAGCAGGGGCTTGATTAAAAAGGCCATTACTCAGTGTTGTACCCCTGGATTTATACTACTACTGCCCAAAAGTAAATATAGGGAGAATCAAGCCCTCTATCTTTCAGCAAGCATTTAAAAAACCCCAAACACTCTAAGTCACACAATTTAATTAGAAACCACACCTTTTTTTTCCTGCAAAAAGTCTGGAGAAGCTCATTATGCTTGATGTAAACTTCAGCATCTGAAGCACAATACGATGGGCCAGCTGCACAAGATGACACAGTTTCTGGGTTAAACTGTCATGTAAATATGCACCAGAAAGAAGGATCTCATTTTTAAAAAAATCGCCTCTGATCCCAGCGGTTGTTAATTGCTCCTGATTATTTCAGCGCAGAAACCTAAAGATGACAATTAAAATGTGTGTCTCAACTAATAAAACACCTGATCATTCTAGCAAACAGCATGCCTATGTAATGAGTTTATACATAATTTCTGGATTTTGTGTGGCATGCAGCAGGACAGATAATAGCATAGACTGGTACTGAAAAAGGCTGCAGGTTCCCCCTTGCTTAAATTCATTGGTCCTCCCCTCAAAAGGGGGAAGCAATGAGGAAGAAGTAGAAAGGCAAAAAAATGTAACCCTCTTTAAAAAAAATCCACAGATTTCTGAACCATTGATAACTCAGGAGGAGATTCACTTACTCTCCAGGACATAGAATTGAAGAAAGCAGTTTCATTCCTTAAAGACACAAAGTAGCCCAGAAGAACCAAAAGTAACAGCAAAAATTACATGCGTATTACTACACATAATATGGCAAACAGAAGAAAAAAGGGGAAAAGAATCAGACAACAAGGAAAGCAGAATGACTCATTCAGGGACTAGCAGAAGAGTGAGAACATTTAAAATATATGAAGAACTAAAGGAATTGTACAATGAAAATTCAGCCTTGCTTGCCTTACCACACGACTGAAAAAAGTGGAAACGTATTACTTGATATTTCTCTCCCTGAACTAAAGAGTGATGGAAGCTTAGTGGTCTGGGGTTTGGATTGTGGCTTCCGGTGGCACGAAGCAGAGAAACGTCACAAGCCCCTGCTTACTGCAGGCTTACTCAAAACAAGTAGCTGTGCAATTCCTATCTTTTGTTCCTGTTCATTTAGAGAGGATACTGTCCCATGGATGTCCCTTGCAAACTAGCCAATGAACAATGGACACTCTCAAATCCTGGGGAAAATGGTAACATCGTAAAGAATATATCTGCCACTCAGTTTGGCAGGCTATGTATGTAGGCTAATAAGAACCTAGCTATCACATACCACCGTATTTTGTCTCTATATTCGTATCAGCTTCAAACAATTTAGTTTAAAGAGAAAAAGGGTAATAGAAAGAAAAAAAATTCATTGGATGATGGATTTATTTTTTTGGAAAATTGAATACAGTAACCAGAAAACAATTTAATCAATGAACAAATAGTAAGTTTGAATTAAACCCAAAAATTTCAAAAAACCCCACTTGTAGTTAATTGTGAACATCTCTAAAAGTATTCTAGACAATATGAGGAAGTAATGCAGAGGAAGATTACCAAGAGTTGTACAAACACCATTAAGTGATAAATGTGAGAATATTACATGTTTATGGAGTTCTCTGGTTTGTGTACTGTGCAAAATAACCTACCATTTTTCATAAATATGGCAAAAGAAGATTTTGTGTCATTGGATAGATTTTAGAAAGCCCAAAACATAAGGAACATGGGAAAGATTTGCAAGAAAGGTTTACTATCACAATATGAAAGCAATGGTTTATAGCATCATATGTGAATTATGTGCTTGTAAACAACAGGGAAATGCATACTATGCACTGAAAGTCAGAGAGAAAACATTAAGTACAAAGTTTAATGTACAAAACATTCAAAAAATGATGCACTACAGATGTAAGAACAGAAAGTGAGGAAGCAATTTTCCACAAGTACTGAAGCTAAATTTTATGACAACAAGTTGGTTTTTTTTTTCAGAACAGCACAGACAAAAGTAAAGTAGTCGGAGACTCAAAAGAATTGTGACAAAAATCTAAGTAACACTTCAATATTAGCAATGAAAATTTGTCTTGAAAAACTGTAGAAGTAATGATTTAATGAAAAAAAAAGATTATTTTACTGAAATATACATTTTAATTAATTTAACACAACGTATTCATATGGTTTCTTAAATTAACATGGAAAATTAATTGTATTTGTTAAATCTTTTAAATGTTCAAAGCTGATAAGTTCAGGAAACAATTCTGGACATTTTGTAAAAGATGAATAGAATTTCTAATGTTAGTAGTTGTTCTGAAGAAAAAAATGTAACGTGTTTTAAAAAGTCTTTGCTACCTGTTTCCAAACATATTTACAATTTTTAGTGTTTGATGTACTACTACTTTGAAGAGATCCATTAAGACATTTTAATATCTTTATGCTTTCTTTTGCTTGACATGAACAATAATTGTTTGGGGTTTTTTTTATTAAGTGAAGTATTTCAGCTTCATATAAGATTGGCTCTACAGGCAGGAGTAGCTGTAAATCACACTCATTAAAGTCAGAATACTTAGAAAGATTTTTAAAAATTATTCTAATCAATTATACTACGCCAGAATATTAAAGAAATATTTCGTGGGAATAGTACAAATTAGTTTACACTTTTTCATTACTTCATACTTACAGAGGTACTTATGTTGAACAAAGAGTCATTATTCACTTTAGATCATAAAGCATTTCTTCATAGTTTTGCCTGGGATGTCTTCTGAGCAGCTGCAAAAGTGAATCCAGAATGATATATTTTCACAAGTCTTGGAAGAAGTATTGAAAACTACGCTGTGAATTTTTCATGTCATATGTAATACAGTATGTTCTAAATGACCAGAGAACAACTTTTCAAGAAGCTATCCTATAGAAGGAACATTTTAATAACAAAACGATGTGTTCTGAAAGTTAGGTAAAATAAGGAAATATGGACAACACATTGTAAATACATTCATCACAAACTGGCACAGATGGAAAGGTAAATAATTTGCTAGTCCTTTGCTGACCCATAACAACGTTAAGCTGTGTTTTGACACAGATAGAAAGATATTATCTCAGTTCAATATTGTTTTTCTATTTTTAGATTGAACTCTAATATTTCCATATTTCCCAGACTAGGTACATTGCCTGAATTAGTCTCATATATCGACAAGGAGAATCCAGAAAAAATTGCCAAACCTCTTAAAAGAGGATGGTCAATATGTAGTTTGCAGCCTTTTAGATTTTCTCATAGGTTCTCTTATTCCTTCAACAAACAAAGGCTCCTGGGGAGACATCCCCAAACTGTGCTCTTCTTGGGGTTTTATTTTAACAAATTGTTCACACACCACTTAGAGCAAAGTTCTTCTTGGACCTTCATTAATATGCAACCTTTTTTTGCTGTTGTTGTGTTTTTTTTGGAATTGTTTCTCTTCCTTTTAGAAAAAGCTGGATCTTGAAGTGCTGCTGCTGCATCCTCCACCCCTTTCTTCTAGCCTCTCCCACTCCAAGCAATTTCGGGAAGGATTAGTGGCTAATTGGAGTCAGCTGTAGAGATTTGCTTTCCATGTGACAGTTTTATCTGTCACAAGTCACTATGCAAAAATTCACAGGAACGGACGGGCAGGAGGTGTGAGTAACCCTTGCAGTCCTCTGCAGAATTTTCCACAGATTGTGGTCTTTGCTTACTCTGTTTTTCAGTAAAGCAACCACTAAAGGTACAGCTGAGGGACCTCAGAAACTCCTGCGTCCTCTCAGTCACCACACATAGCTCCCCGTCAGTTTGTCATCTTAACCTTCCACTTATTTGTTCTATAAAAATCATTTCCACATTGCTGAAGGATTTTCTCTCAGAGTGCGATGTAGTCTGAGCCCTACATCAGGAAGAAAGTTACATCTGCCTACGGCCAATTTGACCTCCTCCATGTAAAAATCCTGGTCGGTCAAGAGAATAAGGCCACACAAATATCTGAATCCTCCAGTTCTTGTCTGGGAGGAAGACCTCTTTGTTCACTCTCTTATTGCTTGGTGGCTGCACATAAATTGCAAGTATGTAATAATACATCTTCCTGGATCTGAAAACACTAGTTGTATTTATAAAGAACTAAAAGCTGATGAACTCTTTTAACTAATTTAAAAAAATTATTACGATGTAATATAATAAATATAATCTAGACACCATAAATTAAGGAAAACATCTCAATTTCCACAAATCTAACTGTAAATACGATGTTGAAACTACAAAGACCAGAGAAAATGTAAAAACTTACTTTTTATTACTTTGTAAGCTAGGATTTTTTACTTTTGCCAGGGAGACTAAGGTGCCGTTTCACATTTTCTAAGACTTTTAAATATGAATGCAATTGTAAACAAGAATTCAAATATCTGAAATTAGTGTATTTCCAATGACACATAGGTACGGTTACTCTATAGGGACTTTGCTCAAGTTTCACACAGACATGTTAATAACTCTTGGTTATGCTTAATTTCTTTTTAACAAGTTCTTCTTCTGCAGCTGTACTTGTTTGTCTGCATCTAAATGGAGAGCAGAAATATCTTCTAGGAAGAAAATACAAGACTTCAATGGCCTTGCATGCTCCAGTGGAAAGTGATGAGTATGACTAGGAATATCCATAGGAGATACTTGCTGCTTTTAAGAATAGGTTAAATTCCTTCCACATGGGTCATAAGAAAACAATCATAACCTTGTAACATTGAGTTTAAAGCCCCAAAGACACTATTAAATCATTTAATATGATTCTCATATATCACATCCCTTTAGATTTGTTTCAGTTACACCTGTAATGAATCCAAACAATCATGCTTATCAAAAACATATCTACAAGAAAGACTTGAAGATGTGTGTTGGGTGGATCATTTACTGCTTGTGTTAGTACAAGCCAGGAGGACGCCTGGACTTTGAAGTGTAGGTAGCCAGCTGTGAGGGAAAGGGAAAACAAGAACACCGCCAATGGCTGCCTCTGCTGAGGACTCTTGTTTTCTTCCTCCCACCAAAGCAATTCAACTTCTACTACATCACTTTACAATTAATTAATCTCAATGTTAAATGGTTCTGCCAAAGTTCTCATTATAAATTGTTTCTGAATACAGCTCACAGCCTTCCCTTCCCTTCCCTTCCCTTCCCTTCCCTTCCCTTCCCTTCCCTTCCCTTCCCTTCCCTTCCCTTCCCTTCCCTTCCCTTCCCTTCCCTTCCCTTCCCTTCCCTTCCCTTCCCTTCCCTTCCCTTCCCTTCCCTTCCCTTCCCTTCCCTTCCCTTCCCTTCCCTTCCCTTCCCTTCCCATTTCCATTTCCATTTCCATTTTTTTCAGTATAAGGGTCTTCCAGACCTCTGAAATTTTCCTGGTATTCCACGACTAATTACAAATTAATATAACTGGGCTATGAGTACAATAAGGTATCTTAAAAAAAAAACAAACCACCTTTTGTGCTCATATTAATTAGGTTTGATGACTTAAAATATTTATTCCTGCTAGACATATTTCTTCATTTACTAATGGATTAGAAAGTAGTTCATCATTCATAAAGAATGCAAATACAATACCCTACTTGCCTCCCAGTACAGAATAAAATAATATTGATTGAACATTTGTTTGTTTTCTGCATCACTACTGACACCACTCCAAGTAAATGTTGACAATTCACAAACTAAGGCTCCTGCTAGGAGTAATGTAGTTCCTGTATCATAATTACTCAGTTATGGCAGCTAAGTACAGTCTAGAAATTCAAGATACTCCCACAAAGGAGTTATCTGTAAATAGACAATGCCAGAAAGTAATAATAGGATGGTAGGAAGCGACAAAGCACACGTAATGTGTGCTTGAGTGAACTGTGAGCATATTTATGTCTATGCTCCTATCAGCAGGCCTGCAATTCTGCTGTTCCCACGCTTCACCAGCATTTGCCTCTACCCAGAACCACTCTCTTGGGCCATTGGTGTCAGATTGGCTTGGTCTATGGGGTAAATGTTTCATGATTCTTTAATTTAACGATCGAGTATGACTGTATTGAAGCTGGTAAGCAGAAATTGCAGTGGTGAGACTGGAGCATCAGGTTCTCCTGTATTTACCACACAGGAATGTGCTCAGGGCTATTGACTAGGACTGTTATACGAGGAAGAGCTTTGCTAGTTACACAAATCAAGTTGATTCGTTGGAGGACACAGACAAAACCTGAAGAATTCGTTGATCATTGGGAGTGATATGCCACCAGCCACATCATGCATCTATCTTCAAGCCAATTACCTGGATTACTTGAATCAATAGTCGGAAGTATTCTGCTACCCAGATTATGAATAATACAAGATAATATAACCATACCAGAAGGCCATAACAGTGGCTCAGGTCCCTGTCATTCAGATAGGAAAAGGGCAGCCAAACATAATTTTTTGGATAAACAATATCTACATGCAGCTTTCTCTCTTTTTGCCACTTCAAAGGGCTATCTTTTTCTCCTGCCTACTGGAGTGACAAGGTCATGACCTACCAATAAGCAGGATGAGTTCAGAATCCAGTACAGCAGTTTAATGATGTAAAGAATGCGCTTTTTTTGGTAATTACATTTACCTATCAATTCTCATACAACTTGTGTTTCATTTTTGCTTTTGTAGATAATGTCTACGTGTTAAGACAAATTTAGGTCATGGTTTGCCATTGTGTGAGTACAGTGAACTAGCGAACTTGCAAAGCTGTGACAGGCTGTAGGCCTTAGGATAGTCGCAGTGCTTAAAGCTACTAATATTAAACATCTTGCTAAACGCATCAGTCCACATGCTTCATCAGAGCTATTCACCCCATAGGATGATGACAAAAAGAGAACAGAGCAAAAGCTATTAGTTGAATAAGAGGAACCAAGTATGTGCTTATCCTTAAAAAGAGGAACAGCAGTAGCTAGTGTGTTATGAGAACCGATAAAAGCAATTGGTGATCAGAGCTGATCTCATGTGAGAAATTTGCACTGATGTCGGGATAGCCAGAAAAATAAGTGCACAAAGGTAATCTTTTTGCCCTCAGCAAAGAAAAGACAGCAGAACAAAGTGTTATTACAATCATAACATCTTCCAGATTCTGCCTAAGAACAAAGTCCTTGTCCATATGATGAAGGATCACACGAAGTTAAAGGGCGGATTCAGAGAGAAGGCAGGCACATATGACCTAATCACAACCATCTGTAACATCACTGATAAAAGGAGGGCAGTACAATCCTACACTGATCATGTGTTCAGCTTCTCAAAAATTTTGACACCATCTGACTTGACCAGCTCTAGGTTTCCAGATGTGGGAACTCTCAGCCATCTCATTGAACTCATTGCAAGTTTCTGTCAGCAGCAAGAGAGAAGAGCGTGAGTAGCAACACACTACAGCAACTGGTTTTCTAGCAGCCAGAGGATGAGGCAAGGATTCAGCATGTGTACAATATTTCTAGGACAAGTGTGGGAAAGATTTGGAAGAACAGAAATGGCGGGGCCTGCTAATGTTTGACACCTCTAAAATAACTTCAGATGCACCAGCGAAATGACAGACTTTGCTTCAACTACTTCTCCAATATAATGAAGCTGAAGTCAGTAAAAAGTACGTTAGTGGGGTATGTAGCTTACCCCTAAGTGTGATGGAAGTGAAATGAAATTAAATGAGCATGTGTGTCGGCTCATTGAAACAGGAGACATGCAAAAAACCCTATTAATGATCTAGTTGTTCACAGACTGAATGACTGTAATTTTTAAGGACCAGAAATATTTTGTCAATGAATTTTCCCTAATTTTTCCTGTATAGAATAGAATAGAATATTTCTATGTGTGTATAAATAAAAGATTAAGAATACCTTATTTTGTTATGGACTCCGTCACAAGAAAATGTGAAAGACTTTGGCACCTTTAATTGCCTATATCTTTGACTTCTGGAAACTTAAGGGTTTGGTTTTTTTCTCCCAATCTGTTAATGAATGGTAATCATGGGAAGTTAATTGCTGCTGACAGGACAACAACTTCAGTATTTGAAATGTGAAATTGTTGTTGGGAGTTCAAATGTAGTTATACCTGGAGCTTACAAAATTTCTGTCATGGTGTCAATGGAATAAATAGATTTGTCTTCTTTTATTCTCACATTCATTTTTTAATTTAATAGAGCATTTCATTTCAGTGGTCAAGGACTAATGGTAAAGAGGGATAGTAAGTGCATTTAATGTGAGACACCATGATCACCATCCCATGAAGACTTCCGGCATGATGTCTTTCTCCCGGGTCCTCTCCCCTTCTTGATGGGTATTCAATTTGAAGTAAGGGGTCTTCAGCATGCTCTTCTTACAGGACCAGATGCTGCAGAGTGTTACTCACATCATTCTCTGGGGGTGCAGGGGCTTTGTCTGTGGATATCAGCAGCTGTTTCTCCACTCCTTTACAGAACAGAGTTTGTTCTCGGAAGGGCTGGCTCGTGTGGGTGTCAGAAAAAAGTAAAAAACTTGACCTTCTTCAAATCACGACCCTCTTCACACAAGTTGATGGCAATAGGGTCTGTACCATGGGGAAAAGGATATTCCCTATGTAGAGCCTGAAACGCAGGATAGAGCTGTGAGCTTAAAATCACCGTCTTATGGTTGTCTTGTCCTTCACATAGGAGTTTGAGGAAACGGTGCTACCACTTTCTGACTGTGGAACTTTGCCAGTAGTGCAGAGATTTTCTGAGAATGCAGAATGTATGAAATACTTAGCTCTCCTACTGGAGGTGGAAGAATTTTTCTGCTCACCCGTTTGTATTCTTGACACATATTGGAGCTGGAAAGCTAGGGGAGTGGGGTATAATTGAAAGTGCCTGAGGCCTCTATTGAAAAAAATGCAGTATCAATCACCAGAATGCAGGTTTTTTTGTTATTTTGCTTTGATTGTTGTTGTTTACTGTACTGCATTGTGTATTGTCTTTGCTGATTTACAATTCTAAAAATTTAGTGTAAAAGTGATATTATCTGTTATGAAACGTATCTAAGCCCAGAGAATTAATTCATGAAGTCTTTCAGTGTATTCTACAACAAAATCATTTGTGAGTATGAAGTAAATATGAATAAAATATGAAGTTTGAAAACTTCATTAAACAACACTTTTTTTTTCTGTTCTCAAATTAAGAATAATTTTCCTCTGGTTACCTTTGAGGACTCATGGGAGAACAGGAATGTCACTGGTGAAATTTGAAAATTCACAGGAGTTATATTTAAACATTAAATTATTTAATTGGCTAAACAATAAAAAGACACAGTACTGTGGAGGGTAAAATTTGTTTTCTACTTGAGGGACTATAATTTCCCAAGAAAAAGACATCATATATTTTCCAGGTCTAGTGGTACACTTAACTACCAAGGCATGAATCCTAAGAGACAAACAAAAAATATTTTAAATTATATTCACTTTTCTCAGATACAATACCTTATTCTAGTAAATCCTACTGATCCAGCACTATCATCCTGGGGGGTTGTTGAAATCATTATTCTCTACTTTAAATCATTCTTGAACATTTATTTAGAAAACTGTTGCCTTGAAAGAAGATAATTACCTGAGACAAAACTCGCTTAGTTCCATTTACAGTGGATGAAATCAGATTCTTATTTCTTGTGTTTTAGCTAAGTTGAAGAAAGGTTTCCTTTCTCTCCTGCATTTTGAACTCTGGGTCTTGAACCTCCGTAGGTGGGTGAATAAAATAAGTTTTCTTTAATATTTGACTAATTTGTAAAGACTCTAAGCAGAAGTGTTAAATTGATGACCTCTGTTTTGTCTTCCCCATTTTGTTTTCCTGTGCTATTTAGATGAAATAAGGAAATTAAATAATCATAATGACAATATATTTTCCATTATTTTTTACATCTGCATCACTAGTTTCTTCAGAAAACATTAATTTTTATTCTTCAACTATAAAACTCAAATGTTATTTTTACTCACACAGGATGCTTCTCCAATCCTCCACAACTCTTAAAAAAATTTCATTAAATTTTATTTTGATTTGTGAATCCAAAAGTATCATAGTGCAGCTATAGAATATGACTCAAAATAAGCAAAAAGTCAGCAAAATAATTCTTTAGCTCACTTCTGCATGTGTCATTGGATGATGTATTTTTTGTGTAAAAAGTAAAAATAATGGCTAGAAAAGTTAAATATTACATGTTCAGAGTTGATCTGAACTATTTTTGAGGTTTGCCTATTGAAGAGTAGTTTGAACCCAGGGCTAGTGTAGAAAGCTAATAGGAGAGTCACATATTGCTCCTTTAAGATGTATAAGGCTTTATTGGTTTTCTAGCATTTGAGTCCTAAGGTTTAGAACTCTATTGTACTAAAAGATGTGGAACATCATTATGATGTCATGAGCTGGAACAAGTCCTTGACTCAACAGTTCTTTGTCAGCTTCTGAATGCAAGTTTCAGAATCTCTCGTCCAATAATTTTTGTTTGTACAAGTTCGACTATCCACACCAGAAATATCAATGTATATTTTTAAGTTTACCTTAAAATTCTAAACCCTGTAACATGTATACAAGTCTAAATATTGTTTAAATAGCCTACTTTCTAGGCGAATGCAAAAATATTTTCCCTTTCATTCTAAATATCTTGTTTTCTTTTTAAGAATTCAGCAGCAACATTTTCTTTTTTTTTTTTTTTAGTTACTTGATCTTATTCTGAATATTGTTAAAAAAATAGGACATTTTCTTTTTTTAAGGTAATGTGTATGAAATCCATCTGCCCTTAGTTGTTCAACTAAAAATTAGATGCCTGTGTCTGAACTACTCACTTGAGTCTCTTTTCATAAACATACCCCATATGTCATACATCATATGCCATACGCCTGATCCCAACCCTTTATGCTGTGACTAGGAAATAAAAAGAGTGGCTACCACAAACACATCAGTGCTTCTGAACACAACACTCTCTTAGGTCAGACTTAGGAGTAGCACAAAGAGGAAACCAAATCAACAAATTACAAGTATATACTTCCCACTAATAATAAAGCTGTCGGTTCTCAACACCTAATTAGTGGTCTGAGATCCAATAAATTTTTTCAACAATACTTTCTCTAGTCCCCGCAAAGTAAAAACTATCACTTCATGACAGCATGATATTGTCAAAAAGCTTAAGCTGTTGATATACTTCAGAAGCTATTTTTTGTCCGCTTGCCTCAAAATACTGACAGCAACAGTTTCCCAGGACTAAGAAAGCATAGTAGTAAGAAAGCTTAGCTGTTTCATCAGAAAATAATAAAGATTGCTCTTGTGAAAAAGTAGCCTACGCCAGGTTTATCCAAGTTTTTACAGCAGCTACTTCTTGCTTAATGCTGTGCATAACCTACTTGAGACATGCAGTTCCTGTAGAACCAAACATCCAGAACACAACTGAAGGGAAAAATCACTGTTCTTGTCACACTTATGGTTGCTTTCGAGAAAGCTTGAATCTCAGCAACAGAAAGGCACTGCTCTTTCGGTGTTTTACACTTGCTTTGATTAAGGAATGCCATCCTTTCAGCTTTTAAGCAAATCTTACCATATTTTTGTCACGACCAATAATAAATTTGGACTAAGCATATGTCTTTACGTTTAACCAGTTAGGTGGATCCCCTTTCCACCAGTAATGTGAAACTGAAAAAATAAGAAAGGTTTAGAATTATTACTGATTAAACCAGTAGCAAAGAATACATCCTTATTCTTTTGCTGTTCACAAAGATATTCAAGAATTACAGCAGTTGGAAAATAGCTAGAAAATGTCCAAGGATGACGGATACAACTATTCACTCTGAGGTCTTTGTAATATCCATTCCCCAAAGACCCAGGCCTATCCTGAGCTAAAAATTTGCCTCTAGGCAAGAGTATCAGCTTGGAACAAGCTGTCTCCACCACACGCTTGCTTCTTCAGAGTCACTTGCCTGTTGTTGCTCTTTGCAGGGTATTTGCATTGATCTCGACTCAGAAAACCTGCAGTGCTGAAGAAGAGCATGATGTTGTGAGTCTGAATAACCAACGCAGTGGTTTGAACATTTTCAGACAAAGTGATGATCCTACTATAACTTTGGTGAAACGTTGTGTTTCTTTTGTTCTGGAGGAACTGCTTTTGAAAATATTTTCACATACTTTTTCTGCTGGACCACCAGATCCATGGCATGCTTCTCCTATAAGTGTCAAGATCAGTCTTTCAGCATGGCCAAGGAATCAGAAGTTTCTCTTTCAGTGTCTGTGTTGGCTTCTAAATAACCGTTTGCGTGGTGATTGGAGCAATATTTTTTCCTGAAGGCTGGCTGTGATTCTGTGGTTGTTTTTTTTTGGGTTTTTTTTTTGTTGTTTGTTTGTTTTTTTTTTTTTTAATTAAATCTCTGTAGTCTAAGTGAATGAGGAGAAAAAGGATGGGTTTTTTTGTAGATGATAGAAGGAGCATTTGACTTTTGCTCTGCGTAAAGTGTGTTGCACCCTGACTCCTGATTTGGTCCCTCGAGCACATTTCTATCCACAAAATAACATAAATTTATGTACACAAATGAAACAAACAAACACGGCCAATGTATTCTCTCCACTCCAACTGGAAGAGAAGAAGAAACATTAATCAAAATGGTGGAATTAGCATTAAGTGGGCTGTTGTGACATTAAGTATTATTTATGGCACATTAAATTACTGACATTACATAAAGTCAGCTAAAGTTTGTCAAACACAATAGAAACAGAACTCTTCATGCTAAAGGAAGTTCTGGCCCCTCTGATGTGTCTAATATTTGAGCTCATGTAATTTGCACCACAGAAATCCTAAAAACTCTCTCACTTGCAACTAGTCTTTCTCTCATGTTACTGGAACCATCCCAAACCTGTTTCCTTGAATCTCTCCTTGGAAATTCCACAGCTTGCCTCAGAATGGAAAAGCCATTCATGTGTTTCCAAACTTTGTGAGCAGCAGCGTATTTATGAATGTAGGTTGGATTTTGTGTTTATAACAATGTTTGAAAACCATTCAAAAATATATTTTGAGGCCTGATAATATTTTTTATTTACTACACTCAAACTGCAAATACGTTTTTATACTCATGTAAAATTAATATAATTATAAATTAGACTCCATTGTTAGAAGAGAGAATAATTCTGATCACTGCTTGGTTTGGTGTCAACCAGTCGCATTTATTACAGTGGAAGATTTAAAAATAACTGCAACTATTCTATAGTATTTCCAACTTGTATTAGATTAACTGTAAATTCTGTAATTAACATTTCAAGCTTGTATTTATTTTTCTGTTTTGCAGCCTAAGCTTGATTCCAAATTTTCAGTACAATAAATGAGTACCAAGGACTTTAAATGCAAACTACATTAGCTGCAAATATAGCTCATCAGATTAAAAATTAAACAATATACACTGCTGAAACTGTCAAGAGAGAGGCAGTGCCTTTGAATTCTACAGTAATTCCTCTTGATGTCATCGGTGTTGCAAGAAGGTGAGTTTCTTACAAACAAAAACTAAATCATAACAAAACAGAATTACCTGTTTATAAACTCATATATATTTGTCTTTAGGCAGAATGACATTGCAAAGCATTACAGGTAATGTTAATCAAAATGACAGTTTTATATATAGTAATAGTAACTAAAGTTTAGCAATATTGAGTTGAGTTAACTCAGAGAATTTAGATGACAACTTTTTTCTTTTTTTTTTTTTTTTGTGCTCTCTTGATGATTATTTAACTGGTGCTCTATGAGCATTTTCTTGACTTTATAGAAAGCAGTCACAACCTAAACGTGCCATGCCAGTAGAAGAAAGTGTAAAGAGTATGGTTCTCAATGTAAAAATATTTTCTACAGCGTCAAGGTTTCAGTGTGAAAATATTTTAAAAAAATGTGTCAGGTTATCAATTATCCTGAAATCTTTTCCATATCTTTCTCTGAAACAAGGTTTGGGGTTCCATCCCACCAGCTTGTCAAGTTTCTGGTCTGTTAAAAGTTTTTTTCCTCTTAACTGCATGGACATCAGCCTCACTGATCTTTGAAGGGTTAAACATCATGCAAAAGAAAACCCCTTTGCATAAATACCCTTTGTTCTTTCTCTTATCTGTTGTTTCCACAGAGAATTGCTCTGCCTAGCAAACCTCTTTCCCGGATTCAAAAGGGTGAGAAAGTGGGACAAGATTAGGAAATACAGGAATTAGTAGAAGAAAGGAGGGAAAGATGAAAAGAGGATTGCAGAGAAAAGAAGAAAGGGACAGAAAAAGAAAATAATACAATGAAATTAAGATTCAGTAAAGCAAGAGAAAGAAAAAGGGAAAATTGGTGCAACTGATACTGACAGATGAATGAGAAGTAAAATCTTATGCTATGAAATCTAGGCTCTTATGCCAGCTGGGATGATATGGCTGTGACAAACATACCGAACATGAAAAATATTTGCAGAACTAAAAAGTAGATTTCATCCTCAGAAAAATTGTAATGAAAACGGGGAATTCAATAGAATTCTTTAATATTATAGTAAAGTTACTTTTATAATTTTTATGTCTTTTTTTTTTGTTGACACAAAAGAATAAAATAAAACTATTTTATCCACAAAGGCATCACTACTTGGCAGCGCACTACTTCAGTTCTATCGCAACACTTTCTGGTTTATGTTACAAAGTAGTTCTGAATTCTGAAGACATTGACATATCTGTAAGAAGTGGATTCTAAACCAGAGTGGTTTTGTTGAATTAAATATGAAAAGGAATAATGCAATTGGTACAGAATTCCTTGTTTTATTTATTTTTATATGGAGTTCTATACAAATCTCAACTAATATGTGTTTCACTTATCAGCATTATCAAGTTTTCAATTTTTGTTGTGTTACAGAGTATTCTAGTGACACTGTGTAACAGTGAATCGTACCAGCAAAACCAGAAGTACTACACAAGGAATCAGCTGAAGGGGCATGTACTTGGTTCACGCTTGTCATCCTTACGGTGTCTTCTCTGAAACAGTAATACCTAATAAAGTAGCTACTCCTGCTGGTTTCAGGTTGGCCAGAACGCAGAATCGTAATGAAGTAATTTCAGCCTCTTGGGGTAAGGGAGTAAACAAAATGATTGAAAGCAAATATTCCCTCACCCACAGCATTCACTCTTAGTGTTCCCTTCTTATTTCCAGTCCAGCAGCTGATGCTGGGTTCCCAGCCTCTCACTGATCCCAGAGTACCTCATGGTACAACAGGAAAAATCTGTTTATTTCCCATCATTCCTCACATCTCACATTGGTTACAGGTGTGTCTTCTGTTGCAAGCAGAGACCCTGCTCCTTTCAGGGTCTGCCAGTGTGTTCAAGTGCTTCAGGTTTCTTGCTTGCTTTGCCTCTGCTGTCTCCAACCTGCTGCCTGCCTAGAACTTCTCCCAGATTCACACTCCCAGCTCTCTCCATTTGTTGGGTTTTCCCTGATGTAACATAAATCAACCAGGACAGAGGAAAGAGTCATGTTTCCCTCTTATTATCTTACTCCCTTCTGCACACCCACATTCCTTCAAACAAAACGCTGCATAGCACTTACAAGCAGAAAACTGGATACCAAGCAACTCCATTGGAGTGGACAGACTGTTTACCCTTAGACCTTCTATCAAAGTCTGAGTCCACTAATTGGAAAAACTTGACTGACTTCATTATAGCTTTTGATAAGAAACATCAGGCTTCAAAATGTTGTTATTTATAAATAGCAATTTATGAACAGTACCGTCCGTGTTGACTGGACTTTTAAAGCTGTGCTCCTAATACAGAAGTCCTCTTTATCTTCCAGGGCTGAACACTTTTTTAAGGTTCTAAAAAAATTCTAAGAATTATAATCTCTATATAGGTATATTAGAAACCCTCAGCATTTTGTAAAAGCTGTTTAATGTAGCTTGTATATATCTGAAAGTCTGTTGTGATGTCTGAAACCAACATACAAAAAAGTCTGTAGGAAACCTCAGGTTGTTTGCGTATTTTTGTTATTTTTTACACACTCTCTGTGATGCAGATCACACTCTCTGTAGAAACTGAAGAGTCAGTCAGAATGCGTATTATAGGTCTGTCAGTGAAAATTTCAGCAGCCAGGAAGAGTTTGTGTCAGTTTAGGTGTTTTGTGTGTTTTGTTTTTTTTTTTTTGTTTTTTGGGGGGGTAGGGGGTTGTTGTTGTGGTTTGTTTATTTATTTGTTTTACCCCAGCATGGCATAAGATCAATGCTGCCTGGAAAAACAACTGCAAATTATCTTCATAATCAGCCTGATAACTGCATTACTATAGTACTTGTCCTTCCATTATCCTTACTTTTCCTGTCTTTTATAAATAGTAGCTGCTGTCTAAAGAAATTTAACAGTATCTTGCACTGCAGTGAAGGATGAGATATTTCCTTATAGGTGATCATTTCAAGTTACAAGATCAGAACAGAACTATCAAAAACCTGGAAGACAGTTCTGAAAGTCACTGTAGACTTGATTGTCTGTACCTCTCAAGGAAAGTACCATTTCCCCTTCATCTAAAGGTGTTCCTCTCTGTATAAAGAAGCTGCTAGGACAATGTTCCTTATTAAAGAATTCCCATGGATCTCATTGGGATGGATTGAGAAACTGAGTTTTGTGCTCACTCGGGACCATACGAATACTGTTAGGCCAAAAGCAATAAACGCAGAAAAAGCGGGGTGTCATGTAAAGAGTTATGTCACGCAAAGGGAGTAAAAAAAGTTTTAAAATACTAACATTTTGTGGTTAGCTTCTTGCCCACATGAGCCATGGGAGATTAATCCAAATATCATTAATGTTGAAGTCAGACTTAAACTGTCAAAGATGATGATCGTGTTTCATTCTTTCTTCTGAAATCAGTGAAAAACACAATTAACACAATCTTCCTTGTTCGGAAGTGGTCAAGGAAGGAGACTAAACTGTTAATGGTCAGCTTCAAGCCAAAATGGAATGCAAAGATGTGCATTTCCACAGTAGTTCAAAATGTGTGTGATCACGATCAGTGGTTCACAAATTAACAGCTTGATAAACCATGACATAGTAATGGCAATGAGATTATCATGCCAGTTAGAAGCAAGTCTATATTCTGCTTCTAGAGAGACAAAGCCACCAGTTAAGACTGAGGAAAGAGAGAACACATGTGAATATTTCTGTAATCAGAGTCAGTCCCACAGATAAGGCTGGAATTAGACCAAGCGGTTACCTATAGAAGGGTCTTAGGAAAGAAATAATCAGAGAACCGGTGAGGGGTGTTACGACGCTTTAAAAAAATGTGTATTGGGTCTTTCTTTGGCCTGGTAGACTAACCTATGCATTAAAAAAGAAAATAATGGAAAGAGATCATTGTCCCTCCTCATATCTCTCCTCACTTGTGCTACCTATGTACACGTGTACATGTACACTCGTGCTACCTATGTACCCATGTACTCCAGTGCTGAGAAAGCTGAGATGCTGTCATTGTTGCTTTTCATGCTGCTGGTTATAGCCAGTGCTTCTTTGCATTCAATCTGTTTGGTTTTTAACGAGGTCCTTTTCTTCTGTTTTTGAGAGAAAAATGCATCTTGCATAAACTAGCTGACAAATTTCTAAGATATACAATGTCATATTTGTCCATATCCAAAGAATGTTCAGTTTACAATAGTTATGAAATCTGAAAATATTTTATGATCTTATGATCTCGTCTGCCTGGGATCTTCTGGAGGAAGATGACAGCTTTTTCACCAAACAGATGAAACACTCATTTGTGTTTGTGCTTAATATACACCAGTAAAAAAAAAAAAAAAATAAAGACTTGGTGATACAGATTTTTAATGAAACAACCGACTTCGGTACAAAAGTGACATGGGAAAATTTTTTGTGACACTGAAAAACTATCATTTAGGTTGATCTAAAGATCAGAACTGTAGAAAGTCTCTGCTGTTCCAGAACCTATTAGGCTTCTAGGGGAACTTTATATAAGCCACTGGAAAGAGTAACTAGTGCATCTTAACATTTAGTAAGCTCCAGAGATCTAAATGCATTGTAACTTGAATCAGCGATGAAAAAGATGAGTAAAGAGCAAAAGCTGAATGAAGAGCAACAGACCTCATGTGAACCACTGTTGGCTGCCCAGTGCCACTGAACTGAGTGCTGCAAACAAAAGCTCCAGCATCTGAGCCTTGGGGAACCAGAGCTCCAAGGTCAGCTCACCTACAAAATGAGGCTTAAGAGGTGTTAAGAGCAGAGAAAATTGTGACTTTTAGGCATATGAAAGGCATAACAAAACCTACCATCGCATCACCAGGAGGCCAGTTCCCAGTTAGTGATAACCAACTGAACTGATCCAACGGTGGATCATATGGGAGAACCTCTTCTTGCCGGGGTCCTTTCACACACAAGGGCAGAGTTACCTGCCCTTCCAGCTCTTAACATAGCTTCTCACTCAGCTGGGAACAAATCTGATGCTTCTCTTATTATTAGTTCCTGAAACAAGACGCCTGTCACATCACAGAGAGATGAACTCTACAGAATCAAAGGTCAGTTTATAAACCTGCTAAGACTTCTTCAGCCAATGAACCCAACACAAAGTCAATATTGGTGTAGTCCCCCCAATGGAAGATAGAGCAGAAAGTATTATTGTATCCTTGCTCTGTTCTTTGACTCTTCTCCAAGCATCTTCTGTTCACCACTGCTGAAGAAAACGTACTGTGCCGTATGGATTTAGGGTCTTGAAATGATATTAACAGTCTTATCTCTTTAATAACTTTGTTATCTTGTTCTGCAGTAGCATAGCATAGATGATTCGCTTTTAAAACTCTAACTTATCTTAAAGTGTATGCATATATTTTGGGAAAAGAATAAACCTTGAGACAGCAAGGACTGCTTCTGCACATCATGTCACATATTTCATGGGTCCTGAAATCAAGCCTTGAGGTCAGAAGATTCAGTAATTGAGCTGGAAGAATTTGGAGGCAGTAAAAGACAGAGAAGTGGGGAAAACGTAAAAGAGAAGGAGAGGAATAGGCAGAGAGAACATCTGAGGCAGAAAGAAGGGGTGGTGGAGAAAAAAGTGAAACTAGACTGGGAAAGCAGCCTGATAAGGAAGTAAAAGGGGCTAGAAGAGCCTAACAGTATGTGAAACATCTATTTAAGTGTGTAATAGAAAGAAGTAAAGAAATAGCTACAGCGCAAGAAAAATGCACATATAGAGAGGTGGAGAGCAGGGTCAGAGTAAAAGATGCATGAAATGAAGTGAAAGAGCAAAGAAACTTGAAAGCAATTTAGGTAGGTGGTCTGAAGGAGTACAACTTAGCAGAGTAGAGGAGGGAAGAAGAGGAGGACTGGGAAGGAAGATTTTGCAGTAGAAGCCAGGGTAAGAAGTTCTGCTTGCAGTGAGTTTAGATGATAATTTGTGTGAATGATTGGTTTGAGAAGCAGAATATCAGTGTGCAAAAGAATCCAAAGGAAATTTCATGTGTTTGTGTGTTTACCTGCTTTATAAGGGAATACTGGGGAGATGAAAGGGAGTACTGTGGGAATTAGCGATGAAATAATTGCTACATTTTTAAAGGGAGAGGGTAAAATATGCTTTAGGTTCAGAAATTTGCCTGGGAACAGCCTTGTCTAGCCATCCGTCCTCTATACAAATTTTATCTTTTCTTACATATAACAAAATTCCTTCTTCCAGTGCCTTTCAGCTTTTTTTTTTTTTTTTTTCTTGTGATTACACTGAGGATGACTGATCAAGATAAGCTGCACATGATCCAAGACAGGCATATCACCCACTGGTGGACCTGAAAAATAATTGTTTGTGCTTTTCTTCTTCATCTTGTCATCATTTCAATGTGATATGCCATTCCTAAGACTTTGGAGGTATGATTATGTACATCACCCCCAAATGTCTGGACAATTTATGAGCTTCTACACTGCTGGACTGCAGGAGACCACTTATGTATGTATAAGTGTTAACATTTGAAATACACAGACAATTCCCCACTAGAGATTAATTCTTTTGCTTTTCTAATGTTTTCAACCTCTGTTTTCTAAATCACAGCTATCTGAATCTCAGGGAAGAATTCAAACAAGCTGATTTAGCATGGTGGTTTTCAAGTGCTGAGTAATTCCCAAGATATTTAAGTCAAGATAAGTCCAAAGACTATTCTACAACAGAGCCAAAATTTGGTTTATGTTCTTTTTATGTTCTGGAGGTGTTTTCTCTGTGTGCTTGGATGCACTGCAGTCTGAATAGATAGGCAGATGTTCAGACACCTAAACTCTCCTGTAATTTAAAGATGAATGGAGAGGAAATGGGTGGTCCTCAATTCTTCCTAAGATCCCTAATAAGCCAGGAAGGTTAGTCATAACCAGCTCACACTTTAGTCAGGCAGATTATATTGAGATAATTTATGAAGGTCAGGGTAGTGAGTAAGCTCATACAGAAGTTTCTAGTCCCTGTTAACTGGATTTAGTTCTGTTCCTGTCTATTGACTGCATAACATGAGTGAATAAATAATCTGATCAATAATGACTACAGCTCTCTGCCTGCTTCTTCCCACTAGAGTTTCTTCCCACTGAGTTTTCTCCTTGCTCTTTATGACTCCAAGGCTCTTGTGCTTCTGGTGCTCAGTGACACATTTACAACTGGAAATAGGGATATACTCTCCCAGAACTGGTGGCAGGGGTGATCAGTCATGGGGTCATGTTGGAAAATGGGAACTGTGACATGGAACATTTTCATGCCAAGGATATAACAACCCAGGTATCTCCGACAGTGCATAGTTTAGCACTAGGTGAGGGTCATTAAGAGCAGTTTTGTGGAGTGAAACAGTGTTGAGGACTCCATGCTAGTCTAGTCCCATGGACTTAATGTCATTTTTCCCCTGAAGTGGAATCAGCACTTGTGTCAAAATGTCACTGCTTCCTCAGTGCTTTTCTCACTGCTTGATTCAAAAAGTTGCTAGGTGATATTTCCTAAATTCTATAGGTGCAAACGTTTAGACTTCTGTTATCTGTGGAACCTGTGGTTCGCCAACAAGTCCCTTTGCATGAAAGATTCCCCAAATGTATCATTTTACTATCTGATAATTTTTCCCTATACTACTATTATTTAATTCTCAAAAATATGTTTATATGTAAAATAGGGTTTATATTTTCCATAATTTGTATTATATTGCAGAAATATTTTGCCAGCTAAAGAAACAAAAATGTTTCCCAGGGTTTTCTGAACTTATTTTGCCCACAAGTCTGGTTTATCACTCATCTAACATGAGCTGGTGATTCAATCTTTTGGAACTCATGATTTTTCTTACCTTATATACTTGCTTTTCAAGAACTACGATCGTAAAACTGCTGTCCTTAAAAAGAGATTTCTCTTGCTTTCCTCAACAAGATTAAAAGTTCTTAACTATTTATAGTGTCAAACACTGAAGAAAATACCAGATAATGCAGATCCAACTACATTAATAATGATTGATCATTCTTTTTCATGCATAAAGGTACCCTTCATTCATAGAATAGCAAAATAAATCCTTATTCCTAAAGTTTATGCTAAGCTTAGAATACCTTCCCTACACTCTTGCTATTTTTTTTTTTTTTTAATATTCACTCTTGTTCTCAGGTCTACTGGAAAATTATCTCTTTCCCCAAATACATATCAGATCCTGTAAATATATCAGGAAAGTGATTAGGAAACCAGAATAGTATAGCAGAGCATAAATGTTGCCTCTTTAATGATTTCAACCTTCCTTTTGTAATAACAGCAGTCCCTTTATCACTCACCGTCCAGATTACTGAGAGTTACAAATGTTTAGGCCAAGGAGTCTCAAGGGTTATAGAAATATAAACATTGATTTACCATACCATCCCTCGGGAGAATAGTCTGTCTATAAGCCTGGTAAAGTAATAGGGAAAGAGATGCTTTGCTCTGAGAATTTCAGTTTGTCGGTGAACATTTTCAAATGTTTATTTGAGCCACAGAGCTGAAAATGCATTCCTATGAAAATTGGAAGTGATGATAAAAAATACTTCTTATAATAACATTTCAAAGTGCTAGTGAGATTCTTTGCTTACTTCTTCTTAAACTTCATTGAAGCTCATTCCCTCTCTATAAAAATAATGTATTGTAGCATCCAAGGCATCCTGAATGTAATTGCTTATCTTACTTTAATTAACGTATCCTAAAATGTTTAACTAATCTGGAGATTTATTTGAAATAGTGTAACTGAAAATTAGGTTTTGAAAACAAAAGGAGAAAACAGGAGTAGAAGGAATTAAGAAAACTCAAATTAATCTTGTTCTGTAGATGAATTGATTTTATTCCATTATTTACTTTTCCTTGATCCTTACCAGTGACCTTGATTTTATTTGTGCAGAAGAAACAGTTTACCAGCTATATGGCTTGCTTTTAATGAGAACAGTAAAAAAAAAAAAGAAAATCCGCAAAGAAATTAGAAACATATTTATTACTTTCTACTTTAAGATTCCAAAGCACTTAATAAACATTTAATAATTAAGCTTCATCCCCAATCCTGTGAAGATAAACACATTATAGATTTCTATTTATAGATGGCAAAAGTAAGCCACAGCATGCTGAAGTCGGTTGGCTACCACCAGGCACAACTTGTCAGCCTGAGCCAGCAAGAGAAATCCGGGGGCCGATCCTCCACTGCCCCGGGCTCTGTATGTAGTCGCTGCCGCCCATTGCTGGGTGTGCATAAGGAACTGCTGGTTTGGGAAGTCAGCCTTTTGGATATGTTTCATTCATTTTAGGCTTGTATAAGCAACTGCAGCAAAATGCACAATGTTACGTGGTGACAAGTCTCCAATCGCTAGTGGATTATCTACCAAAACCCAGTTCCTCCCTGTTCTGACCTCCTCACACGAGATACCATAGGGCTGTGTTCACCCTTTGAATGCTTTAGCCTTATAAAAGTGGGATCTGCTTTTAAAGAGGTGCAACTGTGTAGCTCTGTTTTCATTTCTACATTGATTCCTTCACTCATTTAAATTTTTCCTCCATCTGAATTTTTTCAGTGAACAGGGAAAGAAAGGGGGATAAAAAAACTCCACCATATTTTGAGATTTTAAAAAATGTTCTGGCAAGATGAAAATATTTTCTAGGTTTTTGTTTGCTTTGTTTATATATCAAGAGATTTATAAATTGTCATTAAGACACAATAAGGCAGTTTAACTCAATTTAGCAATGAAGTCAGTGTTTTTCCACGCTATCAAGTTAGTGCCTTATTAAAATCCCGGTGGCACTGGAGTATCTGAGGTGGGGAAAAAAAGGTTAAACTGCATATCAACTACTGAAGGGAGCTGAAAGGATGTGGAGCCCAATTAAACCTTCAGCACTGCTCTCTCTCATAAACACTTGCTACTTTATTCCCTCTGGAACACATTTTGAGGCAGCTAAAGTGGGAACCCAGCAAGAACCTTTTCATGAGAGCTCTGTTATTGAGCCTCAGGTCCAGCCCAGTCCTTCTGGGTGAAAGGCTTCATACTCCCTCTCTATTAATCATCATCTGGCCTTCTAACACCTGGGACTGACTCCAACTCCCACTGTTGCTATATTGACAATATTCCCTGTTGATTTCCTCATTTTCTCAGCCAAGGCTGGAATGACCTCTTTAAAATTCTTTATAAACGTCAGTAATTGCCGCATCAAACTTCAATTCATTACTTTCCCAGGCCTCATGTATTTTGATGATATGAAAGTTGACCGCATTTACATGCAAATTGAAGTTTTATATTAATAAGGGCCAGTAAAAAGAGATTGCATGGTAATACTCCATTATGACTTTTAAATACATTTGCCCATGTCTCGACTTGGCATTAGCATGGTCAGACCATGAGGAAATCATGTTGGTCTGATTGCAATTTTGTTTTCCAATTGAAAGTACAATTTCATCAGGTTTCCCTGTCATTTCTAATAATGACTTAAGTTTGCTTGCTAAATTGAAGAATTTCTCTAGGCCTCTAGATGGGCTGGGAAACAGGTGAGGAGACAGCTGCTTCTATATGAAGTGCTTCATTATGAACTACCACTATATTCAACCCCATAAGGCTTGTTTGATGATAGAAACAAAATTACTGAAGGTCTAGTGCAGCTGAGATTGATTACCTTAAGCATATTAACTTTTAGCATAAAACTTTGGAAGCACAACAGTTCATCTGTGAACAGAGACGTTAATACCCTGATCAAAGGGTCCTCAACCTTTTAGACTGCTATTTCATTGTTTGGCCTCAGATTTTATACGCTGTTATATGCTAGCAGGAAAAGAAACGCAGCAACATTCTGCAGAAAGGGAATTGTGTGTGTTAATGCAAAAACTCAAGAAATCGCTTTTCGAAACGCATTCAGTTAGGAATCCTTGAGAGCACACAGTCACAAAGTGAAATCCATGACCCCATCCTGATGTCATTAAAATAACATTTGCGTTATTGATTATAAAAATCTGATTATATTTCTCACTTGACAATAAAGAAATTAAAAAGACTTATGTATCAATGGCAGGTTACAGTAGAATTAAAAAAAAAAAAGGGTCCCTCTAGCTCTAATATCACAGATATTGCTATGTGCTGTTAAAGGTAATTTTTGGGGTGGTTCCATAGAGACCAAAAATGCTGCCAAAGAGAAAGAAATAACAAAGTACTTTTATAAAATGTAGTTTACCATGTAAATGTCCTGGCTGATGCAAGCCAGAAGTAGAAGTATATGCGGTATTACGTTAGAAACTCAAGCAAAGGTGCAGCAAGTTCATTCATGTAGAGGCTTTTTGTACTCTGAGCCCCCTCAGGATGAGTGGGATTATCAGGGAAGTACATACATAGGGGCTTGTTTGTGCAGACGCTTGCTTCCCAACATAATCTTCTAAGACAGTAATAGGTGACATTTCTCGAATGTGCACATTTGTCATTGCAATAATGTTGGAAATTGCTGATGTGGTAGAACTGGATTGTACACTTACCACTTAAAAAGTGAGCTGTGATCCAAGTAGAGGTGTCTGCTTAGGCAGGTCTCTCCTGTTTTTACAAAGTCCCACAGACCTCTGTTAACTCGAAGAAGGATTCAGGCTCCTCTTACATGAATCTTTACGTGGATATTGGAGTTGGAGTTGATAGTTCTATACCATCTCTGTCTCCTCAGAAGTGTGCCTTGTGTAGGCCAAGTAGTTGGATGATAAAGCTCAATTTTATGAAAATACTTCCTCATTGTTCTGTTTTCTAACATTTTTTTTCTCTTTTATAACAGACAAATTTTCAACAGCAGCTTGAATAGAGAGAGGTCAATGAGCATGTGATAATACTATAATGTTTCTTATCAGTGCTTATAATAAATATTTACGCTGGAAATTGTTTACCTTATCATACCACAGTCTCAGTTACCCCTATTTGCTATCAAAGTATAGTATACGAATTTATTTGATAGTTCTGCCTTCCAAACAGAAGCAACAATAAGTAAATTGTTTGTCCTCATAAAAGGTCTGGTCAGAAGGGTTACTATATGGCTAAAGCAATGATCAGCTCTTTCAGTCCAGTGCCCGGTGCCTTTTTCTCCACAACCTTCGTTACCAGCCTAAGCATAGTAGTCAAGAAGAGAATGAGAACTGAATCTAAACTCCTCTTCAACTTCAAAAGTGTGGCTTGTGCTGCCCAAGTCAGCCTGAAAATTCGGAATGAGAAATCTTTGCATTCAGTGATGCTAACTCACTCCTTCATAATCAAATACTACACGCAGCTGTGCGGTCTGCATTTCACTCTCCCTCGGAGCAGTCAGGGAATGGGTTTCTTGCCTCTGGAAAATCAGTTCTTCAGGTCTTTGAGAGGTGTTTTGTTTGTCGTGACAGTCTCTGTTATGGTAACTTGAAATTGATAGTGAGAGTATGGGCGCAGGAGTTTTTCTTTGGGAAAGTGTGAAGAATGTAATTATGTTTGATTTCTGCTGAAAGTGGTCTCCTTGTTTAAATATAAAATAATTTCTCTTGAAATACCTGAATAATTTTGTGTATAAATACATATGTGTGCATTTACAAAATGGCTAAAAATCTTCCACCTGAATCTTTCTAATCTTTCACCTAAAATCTTCCACCCGAAGAAATAAAGCCTGCAGATAACATATAACCTTGAAAAAGAAAGACCACCAATAAATGAAGTGGTAATTAGGAATGTCTACTGACTATCATCAAAATGGTTGTACAGTTAAGATTAAAAAAAAAAATATTACAGAATTGTAAGAAAAGTTAATGAAGATGATAACTAAAACTGACTATTTCTCTCAGGTGGTCTCTTTCCTCATCTACCACTTAAGACCATAAACAGGATTCCAAACAGTACAAGTAGTATACAAAAAGTGTAAGAACTGGTGCCAAAGAAAAATGTAACAAGATCAGGTAAGTGTTTCAGAGCCTAAAGAGAGGAAGACTTAGCTTATCTGTGCAAATGTAGGCTGTTATTAAAAGCATAAGAATATCCAGATATTGTGAATGAAGTCATCATTAATATGATACAGAGAACTTCAATTCCTTCTCCTTGAAACAGTTAGCAGTGAAAGGCAGAAGGACTCGCTTAATTTTTTTTTTTCAAAACTATGTTAATACTCAACAGAGTTGGTGCAAAGTTCATTTCTTCCAAAACTTTTACCTTGGACACGTATTTCTGATGATATTTGTAAGATTTTTTTATGGAGATTCAAAGACTTGATACGAAAATTTAAAAACAAACGGCCATAGAAATAATATTTAACTACATAAGAAATTTAAAGGAAGATGGGAAAAAGAATGAAAGGTGCATATTAGAAATTAGAGCTGAAAAAGAGTACCCAACCTCATACCAAACACCAACTGGTAATTATCTCCAATGTGTGGTTGTTAGTTGCTAATAGATATTACAGTTCTAGACTGAATGGGACCAGGTTTTTCTCATTTCTCCCCAGGTCAGGACTTCTGCCTCCCACACTGTTGAGAATTTTATCATTTAATCAGAGGTATGGTTATTTCTATATGTTTATTGTAATACTTGCACTCCTCTGGAGATCAGTTCCAGAAGTCTGTTTCCTCATTAGTCTGTTACTAACCCAAAAGCTGGAATGACACCAATAGCGAGGACTTCAGGCTGTCTGTCTGGTTTCTGAAGTGTTCCTAATGACTGAGATAATGATATTATGCTCAAACTCTGAAGACTGATGGAGGAGTGTAATGTGTGTTGTAGTGGCACTCTAGTATTTCAGAAACTTAAACGAAAAAGAGGTTAAAGGTTTATATATGTGTTGCTCTCCAGGTACGCATAGGTTAGCAGTTTGGGTGCAACTCTCCTTTGCATTGCTCCAAGAGAGACATGGATTACTTAGGAAGAATTAGGAGAAGATCACTGAATCAAGAAAGATATAGGGATAATACCTTCCAAGAGACAGCAGAAGGAACTGTTGTTCTTCAGGCTGAGAAACAGAGATAGTTTAGGGAACCATCTTCAGTTACATTAAAATAATAGAACAGTAAAGTGGAAAGAAAGGAATTATTCTTAATGTTCATTGAGAGAATAATAATATAATAAGAGAAACAAAAGTTGGAGATTGGGTGGGAAATGGGAAGGTAGAGACAGCGAAGCGTTGGAATAGACTGCCTGGGGAGGCTGCAGAACCTCCACCATCAGAGGAGGTGAGACAACATTTGTCTGGAAAGATTTATTTACAACTGTTTCGGGATCTGGTCATAGGAATGGATTACATGGTTCCATGAATGCTTTCCAGCCCCATTTATCAAGAGGAGTCTATGAAATTTTAGGCTAAAATAATGAGTAACACAAGTATTTCTACACTCTAACTTTGATTAAAACTCTTTCAAACCTTTCTTACCATGGTTTGTATTTCTTCTTATTACTTGAATATTAACTCAGTATCTATTTTGTTCTGAAACCACATGATAGTCTTTTTTTTTTTTCTTATGGTGACTGGGAACTATTAAATATAACTTGATAAACAAGTATTAATGGATTTTAGAATTAACTTTGCAAAGGCTTCTGTAGGAAAGCCAGAGTTATCTAGTGGGAAGGAAGAAAAGGACTATAATAGATTATCCAAAACATTGCCTCCAGATTACCCCAACATTACAGGCTAACAGGCTGCCCAGGGAGGTGATGGAATTTCCAGCCCTGGAGGTATTTAAAAGATGGGTAGATGTGGCGCTTAGGACCATGGTTTAGTGGTGGTGTTGGCAGTGCTAGGTTGATGGCTGGACTCAATGATCTTAAACGTCCCTTCCAACTGAGATGATTCTATGATTCTGTGATTACCTCTCACCTTCCATTTAAAAAGGAAAAAGAATGGGCATATAACTGAGTATCTGAAGGACTATGCTGTCCTGCTATGCACTACTATTGGTTGCAGTCTAGAGTAGATTTTCTTTCTTTTTTTTTCTTTTTTGGGGGGTAGGAGGGAAGGCGTTCAAAGGGTTATGAATAAAAGCAGTAGTACCTGTATACTGGTGATCCAAAATAGCACGGTGTGGTACAATAGTAGAGTAGTGAGGTAGAAGAATCATGAGAAAGTGCTGGATGGAGACAGCTGACTGTATTTTACCATCTGCCTCAGCTCTCCTGAGTATTAACTTCTATTTGTGTATATTTATCTTCAGTGTATTGAAAGGTTGTCTGGGGTTTGTTTTGGTTTGGGGTTTGTTTGTTTGTTTGTTTGTTTTTAAAGGGTATGAAGAGTAATAAGAGAACTTGTTCCTTTGTGGAGGAAAGTAAATGAAAGGATTTTTCATTCCCTGTCCTAACTCATGTATATACGGACAGTACCAGAATTACCCCCTGATATAGGAACATGGATTTCATATTAAGTAGAACCAAACAAAAGTTGCTTTAAGAGTAGTTGGTGTGGGCCATAATAGCTATTAATTTACATTCATCAGGCCCTGTTCTCCACCTTACAATAGCAGCGGGTGAGGCAGACCCTACTGCAGCACCCCGTACTTTTATTCTATGTTAATGCTTGGTTTTCTGGCCTCACTGTGCTCCACCTGCATCGATCTGGCATGAAATTTCTCCTAACCAACTGATGGGATTCTTATACTATTGCAGCCAGTTTTTGTCTCCCTTTTGCGGTGTAGAGAAAGATCAACCTTGCAGCTGCTCTTTGGGTTTTGTTTCTATACTCTTTTTTTTTTTTTTTTTAAATTCACATAAACCTTTATTCTCAATGGAAAGTTAAAGCACAACCAGAAAAAGCTTGTAGATATCATATTTACTTATTAAACAAGACAGAAATGTGCTTATCTGCTTTATGACAAATGCAGCTTTATTTTAAAGTATTTTCAAAAGCCATGACTATGATTCGTCACCTGATTATCAGCTGTAAAGGCTTTTATTAAATACCGTCCCCTCATTCATCGTTTTCATATGAAAGTAGTAAACAATGAGTATTGCATACATAACTCTTCAGTACTGTAAAAGCAGAGGGTTGAAGTGTACGGTCCTTCCTATGATATTTCAATTTAAACATGGCTGCATTGCAGTAATGTCACATCTTGTTTACACTGTGGACTTGGTAGGAGACAGGGATCATTACAGGGGGAACATTGAGAAAAATACATTACACACTAGTCATAACCATAAAAGAAACTAAAGAGAAAGAGACACACTGATGCACATGCAGCTTCTATAATAGAACAGAAGAATAGGATTGCACTGAGAAATGTACGAAGGCAGTAAGTTTAGAAGAGAGTTACCACTGCACTGAATTGTCAAGCTTGAGTCAAATGATATTACTTCTGACACCTCTGGCTACAGTACATTGCTTTTGGATTCAGTTTCTCCACTTTTCTTTGGTTGTTGCAGTAAAGGCAATTCCCTTGTGCTTTGATTGCCGAGATTATCCTCTTTTATATAGCTTCCTCTTTCCCTTTCTTTCCCTCCTCTCTTCTGTACTAGCACTACGGGTGCAAGCAAAGATTATGCAGACTGCTGTAACATTGTCTATTTTTTAAGTCCATCATTGGCTTAGATAGACGGTGAAATGCAAACACAGTACTGTATCGTTTGAATTTTTCTTTGGCTGTGCAATAACGAGCAACAGTATTAATCAAGGACAGCCACATGTAGAAAAACTCACTTCAGTAGACATCCCATTTTTATGTGCCTGTATGCTCATATACACTCCATAAGTGTCAGCAGAAGTACTACTTAGCTATTGCATTCCCCTCCCCACCCTTTTTTTTTTTTTTTTTTAAAGCATGGGTATCTTTCTGACTCTGCATTGTTTCAGATCAGAAAAGTTTGCAGCAAATGGAGAATGCACCCAGGTTTCAAGATTTGTAACAGAATGATGAGCACACAATTACTGGGATCAACAGTGTAATACTGTGGGTTTTTTTAGGCAGATATCAGTGCCCACATGAACTTTATGATTGTTCCAGATCTGAATAGTTTCCATGCTGCAAGTATGAACAAAGTCTGTTGTGATGGTCCAGCCTTGTGTACCTCACAGGGGGATGACAAGGTGAGATCAAAATGGAGCTGTGAGTTCAAGAAGAGAGAGTCTTTAGCACCAACTGAGTTTCAACAGCAAGTCAAGATCATATGGACCAACGGCCAAAAGGGAAGCAATAAAACGCCTGTAAGCCTGACTGGTAACCTGGATATACAGTCCTTCTTCTGCAACTGGAGGCAGAAGAACAGCAAAAGGACTAAGAAATTAAAGGAGGCAAGGGGGTCACTAGCTAGGGAACAGGTATGACATGAAGGACTGTAACTAAGCCCGCCTTACTTGCTGTGACCTCTGTATCAGTTGCAACCTGACTCTTCAGTAACCTATGCTGAGGGCTGAACTATCTCAGAACCCTTCCTGAGATGTGCTGCATCCTCCCTTAATAATCATCTCGACCAAAAACTTGATTGTCTACTGTAGTATGAGTGGAAAACAGCAGAACATACTGCATTAGCAGAACTGGGAATGGACAGAAGTGTGGGCTCTGTCCTGCATTAAAACTCTTCAGACTAGTAATTTTCAAGTTTTTGTCATAGCTGTTTTTTTTGTTAGTTAGTTTCTTTGTTTGGTTTTGGTGGTTTTTTTTTGTTGTTGTTGTTTCTGTTTGTTTGTTTGTTTTATTTTTTTTTTCTTTTACAGTAAGTTAAATGTAGAATTATTCTGAAATTAGAATAGCTTTTGATTTTTTAGGGTACCAGTGAATTAATCTGTCAGAGGCTAGTTTGTTAATTCCTGGAAAAAGTAACCCAAAATCAGTGTTTTTTTAATGGGTTGAGGTTTTGCCTACTTGTTTATACCTTTTGAGTAAAATAGTCTTGGAGAAGTACAAGAATAGCTATTTGCAGGAAGAGCCAAATTCTACAGAATGGGGTAGACTAAGAGAGGAAAATAAGAGAATTAACTGCTAGAAGATTTAGTACATTTTTAACTAAGGCATTAGATACTGTATGAACATAGAAATGTAATATCAGACTAGTCATCAAATTCTGTTGCTTATTATTACGGGCACTGTATTATATAAATGTTCTCATGTAATTATTGATGTCATCTAAAAAATAGTGTATTTTAACTCTCATTGATGTGCTACAAATGTGATTTTGCTAATGGTTACCGGTGTACACTAATTTCCAGGAGAAATGTACTCCTCTCATGGTTTATACTAATCTGCTTTTTTTTCTGCCATCATCATTATTATTCTGTAGTATAATCAGTTCCTCTTCCTCCTTTATTTATTATGAGTATTTATTTGCTTTTTATTTTCAGTGATTGTGCCATCTCATTTTTGGTAGACTAAATAAACTAAACTCCGATGCACTGGACAATGGATCAAGAAGCATAGCTCTTCATGATACTTCTACATACTGCTCTTGTCTTTAAATGGGATAGCGGCTACATGGCACAAAGGTAGAAGATTAGTCCCAAAATGTAAATAATCATGTTTATAAGCAGTTTTGTTTTCCTCTTGATTATGGTTATTTCCAGTTTTATAAATCTAACATAATACACTCTGTATCAATTTTGGTTTTCACTGTTTGTTTTGGGCCACACTGATTATCCCTTCAACTAATGTTCAGGCCCTGCCATCTTCAGGGATGTTTGCTCTGTAAATGAGTTGTAGTACACACAAACAGTGAAAAAGTCTTGGCAAGTTTGATTATGCAGAATCAATTTGATATGATGCTTATGCCCTTACAAAATATCTGCAGTTTTCTGGAATAATGGACCCAATGGGAATCCATGGAGTTCTGCATCTAATTTCCATTATAAAAGCATTCAGATTGAGAAGGACTGCTGCAATGCCAACTGGCATTCCAGTAATCGGGAATAAGAAAAGTAGTTTAGCAATCCTATCTTACTTCCTGAAACATCAACACTATGCTGCCAGTTCTGTTATTATTAGTAGTATGAGTCTCACTGTACCTGTTATTTTCCAATTACAGTCCGAAGTACTGTCATGAAAACATTGTATCAGAACCCAAGATTATCCTATTTAAAATATATACATATATCTGTAATGTTAGATGATTGCACCCCTGAAGTCTGAGGAATAATTAACACAATAATCTTCCAATTTTTAACTTTTTTTTTGGTTGTTGTTTTGAAAATGTTTGCTATTAAGAGTACTGGAAGAGTTATGAAAAAAAGAGTTATACCTTATTTTCTATATAAACCTTAATGGGAAGTCCAGTTTTCATAAGACTATTTTTGAATGAACATGATACTAGAATATAGATAACTTTTTAGTCACTTTCCAGTGTGCGTCCATGCCTGATGGGTGAAATTTGTTGATGAAGTGTTACTGCTGGCATTCTCTTCCATCCTCTAAGTCCGTGGTCCTCCTCATAGAATCATAGAATTCTAAACCTCCTGAATTTTCTCACTTATGGCACTTTTAAGATGTTTAAGCAAGTATTTTAGTACGGAATGTAACTCTGGTACATTACTGTTGCCAATAGTAAAGTACTTCTAAAAGCTCTTGGGGATCTGAAGACAAAAAGGAGCAATAGGCTTAAATGCAATAGTGACTAATAAATTTACCCCCTTTTGGACTTAAATAAGATGGCCCTCTTTATTGTTTAAATAAGTGGAAGTCTTTTCTACCTCACCTGTCAACAGTTAGGAGCACACCAGTTCTAGGGTGGTCTTTGCTCTCCCTGCTCAAAATCTGGGGAAGTTTCCTCCCCCATCAGTCTAGCTCTTTCTAACTGGACTGACTGTGTCTGCACAGGAGGCTCAGATTTAGCCTTGAAATTGTAGAAAAAGTCGTATAGGATGAAGAGAGTGGACACCTGGTTGTATTCCCTCAGTGCAATGGCGATGGCTGTATTCCCAAGCAGTCTGTCTGTGCTAGCCTACTTTGACACTTTTGGGTAGCTGGAAGGGCTTTTTAACATCATACAAATTAATCCAGCCTGAGGCTGGATTAGCTGTAGTAATGGACAGCATATAAGGGTTTTCAGGCACACAGCCATCTACACCTTGACAGGCTTGCTGCACTTCCAATAATTTATTAAACCTTTGACAAACTTTAAAAGAGACTGTCAAGATGTTTCATCATTTTTTCTTCTTATGCCATTTTTAGTAAATTTATTGCACATGAAAAAAAAAAAAAAGACAACCCTAGGCATAGCCCAGGAGCACTAGGGCAAGTTTCCTCGCTCTTCTGCCAACATGTTTCAGTCGTGCCCTGGAGGTAGCACCTGGATGGAGAGGGTAGTTCTGTTCTTCGCTTCCTTGGCCTCTCAGCTGACAGTATTAACCAGCTAATTAGTGATGATAGCGGTGGAGGATTTTTTATTATGCAGAGGCATTTTATTTCTTTTTTTTTTTTTTATTACAGTTGTTTATAATAGTCCTTAGTATCTTACAACTGAAACTGTTTTTTTCTTATCACTCCATCACACGCACATCCTGTTTTATGAGTATAGGGTTGCTTGTAAGTGTAAGGCTCCTAGCAGAAGGAGTGTAAAGTTGTCTGTTTTAGAGAAAAGGGCATTTGGAGTGTTTGGGAACAAAAACAGTTCTGAAAAATTATACACATGGGTGAAAAGAGCAACACAGTTGATCTTACTGTACCATTCCTAACAACATCTCTTTTCACTTCTGAACTGTGATTAGCCCCTGAACATGTTCTCTTTCCTTGTGCACTTGCGGGTATTTTGGTAACAGAACTAGAACTGTTGCTGCTTGTGAAGCATTATTAACTTTGTTGACTTTGTAACCTCAGAACAAGTCCATGGCCTGATGCTGTTTCAGGGGACAAGCTTTGAGCTTCTTATTCAGCTTTTATTGTCTTCACCCAGACAAATGGCTGAAAAATAGAATGATAGTATATCGTGGTTGCAGTTGGGATAGAGTTAACTTTTTTATTAGCAGCTGGTATAGTCCTATGTTGTGGATTTGGGATAAGAAATGCTTTTGATACTGCAGTGGTGTTTCCAGTTGTTGTTATGCCGTCAAGGCCTTTTCTGCTCCTCATATTGCCCCACCAGCAAGTAGGCTGCGAGTGCACAAAAATTTATGAGGAAACATAGCCGGGACAGCTGACCCCAACTGACCAAAGGGATATTCCATACCGTATGACATCATTTTCAGCATATAAGGCTGGGGGAAGAAGGAAGGGAGGGACCTTCAGAGTTATGGTGTTTTGTCTTCCCAAGAAACTATTACGCATGACGGAGCCCTGCTTTCCTGGAAATGGCTGAACACCTGCCTGCCCATGGGAAGCAGTGAATTAATTCCTTGTTCTGCGTTGCTTGCGTGCACGGCTTTTGCTTCACCTATTAAACTCCCTGTATCTCGACCCATGATTTTTTTCTCACTTTTACTCTTCTGATTCTCTCCCCCACCCAAACTGGGAGGAGAGAGCAAGCGGCCGTGTGGTTCTAGCTGCTGGCTGGGGTTAAATCACGACATGGTAACAGGTTGCAATCCTCCATTGGTAGCATCCTGCTATTTTAGTTAAAAGTGAAACAGAATTCCTTACAGTTGGTTTCTCTTGGGAAATCTGGAAATTTACTTATACTGTCAGCAAAATCTTGGGTATTTTGGCTATTAATAGTTTTTGGCTGTTAGGCTTATTAGTGAGGTTTTAATACCCAAATCATCTGTGTGTTTCCATTCATCTAGACTTTTATTATTGTTTGTTGGTAAAGAAGTACAGGGCAGAGAATAAAGCACCCTTGTTGAGAAAAGTAAAAAACTAGAATTGTCATGGAATATTTTATACAAAGCACTGAAAGTGTAGAGGGGAGTGGGAAGTTATCACACAGTTAATGTATTTATGTATCTTTTGCTGTGTACACATAAAGGCGGCAGCACATGCTTTCCCCTAGTTCACATAATGCCTGGAGGCTGGGAAGCAAAAGAAGGGAGATAAATGAAGAGGGAAGGAAGAATGCAAATTGGCTACAAGGCAAGTTGGTGGTTCACAATCCTTGCTTTGACTTTGATCTAGTCTCATTAATGAGCAATTTTGCAAAGCTGCAAGGAGTTCTCTGGTTGCAAGACAAATTCAGCTTCGGTTGCCCATGCAGGTGTGCATGGGAAGGAATGACACAAGAAGTCTTCCAGAATGTATGCATTCTTCCAAAAATGTATTCATCATTTCAGATTAATAACTTAAACCATTGTGGCTGAATATCACTTCAAGACATGAAGGATCGGATGTTAATAAAAGCAATTTTGAAATGTACTGCTTAAAGCAAAGGAGAGGAGGGAGTCCTAGATCCAATCCACCGAGGAATGAGTAACTTTTTTTGAGAAGATGCAAAACAAGGTAGCTGTCAGTATATTAGGTTATTATTTTTCAGTCGAGTCATCTGCAGCAGTGGAAGAGTGCTTGGTTATGGTGAAAATAATAAATTAAATTATCCACCACCTCCAACTAAAGAAAAACGGCAACTCCTTTGACATGAATAATCATACGGATGCTACCTGGGAAACTCTTCCTTGACTTTAATGCAAATCTTGCTACTTATCATCTGGAATGTAACATTCATGGTTATAGCTAATAAGGTTGTGAGCAGCTAGTGTCATCATGGTTCCTATAAGAATTTTGATCCCATTATCTTGTTTGAGGTATGTTACATGTAGAAGACTTCTTAGCTGTCTGCAGTCTTCCCTTTAGCTAGAAGAAAGTCTTACCTACATCATTTCCTGAAATTGCTTAAAACTGTTGACTGGAGTGTTGTCCATACCCTTCCTAGAAAGTCAAATGGAAAATATCTCTTATTCTGTGCCCCCTAACTATGGACAAAATTGTCTCCTTCAAGAGATCCATTTTGAAGAAGCAAGTAGGACCCTGCATGCTTGTGAGATGGCTAGGGAAAACTGAGAGAACTTATCTTTTCTGTGGAGTCTAAGATTTTGGCATAAGACCGGAAAAGGAATCTGTGCAAAAGCTTATCTGATTCAAGTAGAGGCGTAGGAGGTAGGTATCAGCATATGCATCTATATACTTGACACAGGAAAACAGGAGTGAGTGTGTGCAGGACTGGAATTGTCTGATGTTTGCTTGCATTTTTTTTGTTCATACAAATTAGCATAATTTAATATTGAATTGCTAAAAATATTTATGCCAAAAAAGAGTCATTGTCAAAATTTCCTACCCACAATCCAATATCTGAAAGCAAACAAGGCACAAATCCCACAAAAACAACTCTTTTCATTGTACAAATCTGATTTTCTCTGCCCTTCTCTATTGTGTACTGCACAAGACAAGACATTTTATAAAAAAATATGATGTGATCATCTAATAATTCTAAGGTGATTGTGATACAAAAATAGGGAAAAGGTGTGTGTTTGTGAAATACCATCTCTGGTAGCAGTTCTAGTCCTGATCTTTTTAGCTTTCAAGTATTTGAACTTGAAAAAATGCTAATATTTTAAAACTTTTAAAATTATTCATATGTGCATAGTATTAATATGACTGCTTTGACCATTTAAAACATGGCATTTCTAAACTGCCTTTTGTTTACTTGATATTTGTACTACATGCTCTTTATAGGGTGTCTTGTAGCCATCATCTATAGTTAATCACTCGATTAGATGACAGATCAAATTAACATTTTTTATCAGACTGCTTCTTTTAATTTCTCCAGAATTACATATTTTAAGCTAATTAATTATGTTCTTCTTTATGCATCAAAATAAACCAAGTTAATCTAATGAGTAACAACAATACATTTGCCACCTAAAATAGGGTGCTCCTAGTAGTGGATGGGAAGAATTATTGAATTTCACAATGCTGAAGCTTAATAAACTTTCTTTCCACTTATTCACTGATCTTTTCAAAGTAACCAACTGGAATGGAAGAAGGCGCACAAATGTCAATGACCCTATAGTCCTACACTGCAGAACGTATTTGCTAGTTGTTTTATGATATGAAGTTATCCATTACGTGGAGATGTTGAAATGAAGACATATGAAAAATGGCAATATAAAATACTTTATTTCCTCAAAATTCTACAAACCTAATAACTGATGCTTATGTCAAGCTACTATATAAACCTTAATTTTGCAGAAAGCTAAACCTCTTAGCTGTACTTCCTATGTAATTAATTTAGATTTCACAGTCATACAGGCAGACTATTAGGAAAACACAATCAGCTAAGTGACAGAAATATAAACTGCATTATTGCAAACTTTAAACCCACAATATATGACTTTAGTTATGAAGAAGCATGTAGAATGTAAACATGGTTTTATGAAATTGAACTGTAACCCTCATTTGAACAGAGCACTTAATAAGTGACTGGGGCTACTGGAGTATTAAGCTGGAGGCTGGAGTACTAAACTCCATTTCTTTTGTAGCAAGTAGGAACTGTTGAAAAAGGCGGCTCCTAGATATTTCTTCAGTGATGCTCTTTATAGCTGCTCTGATCATCAGGTAGTGGTAGACATTGCACTCCACAATAATTTATGGAGTATGGAAATCCTTCAAACATTAGTTGATCGCTTATGACCTAGATAGTGACACACCAGCATTCGGAAACACTTTCAAAGATCAGTAGATTTTCTAAACAGAAGGGTTAGGAAAGAAAAGGTAAGTGAACTATAACGCAGCCTCCTTGGGATAATCAGTCAGGAATGCACGCTGTAATCTAGAAAGGTAGGGCTTGATCTTTGAAATGTATCTTCCAGACTCGAGTGACAGAGGATGAAAACCATAAAAGCAGTAAGCCCAGTCCTGCTGCCACTAAAATAAACAGCAGAACTAGTATTTACTCTTGCTGTGTTTTGGTCCCTAGAGCTTTCCCTGCTCATAACGCCACCTGCTAGCAGGTTTGTGAATTGTACCAGGCAAGGACAGAAGGTCCTCCAGAGAACTTACTCTTATCCTCATGTTAGCTAGAAGAATCACCAAGGCACATGCAACTAGACAATTTGAAAGAAAAAGACTTTATATGAATCTGTGGATAATATGGAACTACCCAAAACAAGCAGTGATGCTAAGGAGTTGTTAATACATGGGACCTGATGTGCATGTTTTCTGGAACATGAGTATCTGAGGCCCTTGGAGAAGAATTAAGAGAAATATCAAACCAGATTTACTCGGTAACTGAGCGTATCAGCCCTAAGATTGAAAGTGGTGCAATTGACATAGCTCTTTCCATCATTTTTTGTCTCAATTCTCTTAATAAAAGCTGTTTTATATGTATAACACATATTAGTTCTCCAAACCTCAGTAAGACAACCGTTAACTACAGAATTTTCTCTTTTTTCTGCACTTTTATTGCTAGAATATTAAAACAATGAGTTTTCCAGGCTGCATAATCAAGGGCTATTTGAATGAATATGCCTTCAGAAAGAGGTAGAGAACAAATTGCAGTTATCTCTTAATATAAAAATCATCAGACTAAACCCCATCATTGTAGAATGAGTTTCTTTTTAAAAAAGATATTCTTTATTAATGTATCTCTTCCTAAACAGATCATAATTACTCTTCTGAGTAATTTGTATTGTATTTTCAGCATGAAAAAGCTCTCAGAACCAAATGATGCTACACTATCTCTTGTTGTGCCATAAATGTATTGTTGTTGTTAATCTTCACCTTGGCAGCTGTGGAGCTTAAACACTTATCTAGGAAATGTATAAATAATGCCGGTATTAGGAAAGATTGACACCCATCATAATCTGTCTTCCAGTTGCTATAAGTGATATTAAATCACAAGTTAGCTACTCTGACTGCTTTAATGACTTGTGTGCAGTGGAAGTTAATTTTGGTGGGACAGGATGGGACTGGTGGGCACAAGGTCTGGCAGAGTCAGACAGCAATGGGGATCAGAAAAAACAGGGCTTTTCCTAATTGTGGTGGTAGTCTGTTGTGTTACATCTCCCATACAAAGTAACTTATTTCAGGAGTACATTGGCAAAGTTTCTGAGCATTTACGTTCCTTTATGTTCCCACTGAAAGTATCTTGGTTAAATGTGACTGAATATCAATTGCGTAGGATGATTGCACTTGGCCAAGTCCCAGAAGGTGTTTTTTTCAGTCAATTATGAAGTAGGAAATATGAGAAATGACTTCACCTATTCAGGCCCAAAGACTGAAAATCTCTTAATCTTCTCATTTAGTTTTAAATTTCATGAGTGTCCATCCTCACTCAGACAAAAAGAAAACTGCATTTGGATTTTAAGGATGCTTCACCAAATAATGAAGTCTTCCAGCTCCTTGGCCAGTCAGATTTGTGAGCTTTATTGACTGTACAATAACTTATCAACTTACTATTTTTTCATTCAGAAGTTAATATAATTTTAAGGTATATTTACCTGTGTCTCATTGTTGAGTAGAAGTTAAGAAAAGCCATAATGTTTCCTCTAGATATCCCTTACACATTTGTGATAAACTTACGTTGTATAGTGCATATTTGACATGGAAAGCATAGGATAGCTCACAAACAATAGGACAGGTAGACCAGAATGTTAGAGGTTTTTGTTTTCTGTTTCTTTTAATGTAATGCAGTTTGAAGTTCAAGTTTCATGAACTGAATGCAGTTCTTCCACAATTTTCAGATCAAAAGTGTATATTTTTCTTGTGGATGTGGGGAGCAATGCTGCTTCTTTGATAAACAGAACAAGTGGGAAGGTACACTAAAACTTCCTGAACTCTTTTACTGCAGCTTGTTTTTCTTTTAAAATATATCTACCCGATGCAATATATACTTTGTATAGCAGACCAGTGTCCCACACTTAGCATGTGCTTATCTCTCCCAAGGATCGCACTTGAGCATTCCTGTTAAATACTTTAGCAATCAGTTGCTTTAAATCCTACAGGATTTGAACAACAATGTGAATGTTCACTTTCAGCAGTGGGTAGAAGCTACTTTCAGAGATTTATTTTCTTGCTGGTTTATAACAGGGTATACTCAACTTGCACTCCTTCTGTGTGTGCATGTGTATATGCATGTCTGAGTGCACATGCATCCTGAAGGTTTGTTTTAGTTCACTTAATGCCTTAGTGAAAAAACCTGTAAATATTAATTGAGCCATACTTGAAGAAGCAGATGTACCGAATAGGATAAACATGCATTTTACTGGATTTTTTAAAATCTTTTTTATTTTTTTCTCACGACGAAGATGCACGGAATATCCCTGTGTTTGGCTATAGCTCTAGTTGCTAAAACTTTGTTGTGGTAAAAATTATTATTATGTTGATTATAAGCCATAGCATGATAACACAAATTAAAATCTTTATATTAATCTTTTTTTTAAAATTTATTCTTAGACTTATAATTCAATCCCATTTTCTGTCTTCCAGTTTTCTTGGCTTCAATGAAGTATGATTAGTTCAAGTAGGGCATAAAGGTACACATACCACAACAATACCATTTTTACAAAACAAAAAACTGAAGGCCAGATTGTGTTTCCCTTTTCCCCCTGGCCCCAGGGAAAAAGGAAAGGAAGAGTGATTCTTCCTCATCAATCACAAATAGAGGTAAAAAAAAAAAACAAAACCTAATATTCTAGCTTCCAAGATTATCTATTCCTGATGAAATATTGCTATAGCCTTTTATTTTGCAAGGTTTAGTTTGTTAAATATGATGCTTCTTACTGGTTCCTGATACTTTCATGTGTTTATGTAGTGCTTTAAAAATCATTTGGTAAGAGAAAAGTGGTTGACTTATTAACTATTTTCAATAGAATCAAATTTATAGACTTGAGCGATAACTAATTTTTTAATAAAACATACTTTAAACCAAAAGTCTATCACACAGTAAAAATGTGTTTTACATCATAGGTACCGATATTACAAATGTTGCTTTCAATTAGTACTGCTCTTTTTTTTTTTTTTTTTTAATTCTTTTATGTTTTGTATTCCCGGTTTCACTTTGGATTAGAGTTCACAGTTTTCCAAAGTGAGTGAAAAGTCATTTTCATTTTTTTGGCTTTGCTGGCTCATTGATTAAGTTGAAACTTATTTCTAAGCAAAAAGGAATGCTTGCTGGAAACTTTAATGAAAAAAAAAAAAACGCACAGGTTTTCACATGTACTATTTTGGCATGTATTATACAGATGGTTTTGAACATGTCCTTACATTCATCACATGAGCTGATTCAGGGATTGTGCTGAATAGGCATCTCTTGGTGTTTCAGCTAAATATAATTGAACCTGTACCAAAGACAAAGTGCTGCATGCAGGGCTTGCATACAGTACAGCAGTTTATACAAACTGGCTTTATAAAGATTGATCTGATAAGAATAAAGGAAGATATGACTCAACTTTCATTCCGTCTCAGATAGCGAGAAATATGGAAAGTTTAATGCCGAACTGTGAAAAGATTCAGTAAGTCACCACAAATCACTTCTGCTAAGCCAAAACTGGGTAATTTACACAGCACTTTGTGATCTTCAAACAGTTTGCAGTGTGCAATTATTCATGCCACAACATGGGGCCACGGCGTCCAAGCTGCCTGTTTGTTCTACGGCTGAAGCAGAGGTGTTTGAAAACTGCAAGAGCCTACCAAAGGCCCAGAGATCATGGCTAATGTGACACCCCCAGGCCTAATCTTCTTAGAGCACTGGGATAAAATAAGTATCCATTACAAAATCAGCCTTCATCCTGCCCCCTTCTGTGCTCTGCCACTCTGATAGCCAACACAGAGACAATTGCATGATTCTGGGCTTAATCAGGTATTAGGAGCTAATGCAGTACGAGAAGAGGCTAATCTCCATATTTACTCCATCTGTACTTACGGACCTGACTTGCCTGCCCCCGATAGATCAAAAGGAATTGGCAAAAACCAGATTAGAGATGAAGAAAAGAGAGAGAGGTCCAAGAAGTGTAAGAGGTAAAATTCTCTGCTTTCCTCAGTTGTGTATATGTGTATGAAAGCCATGTGGTCTAATCCCGTGGAAACACTTTCCATTGTATTTCTTTTTCTTCTCCTCCCTACCCCCACCCTCTGGCCCTGTCTTTAAAAATGGAAATTGCCATTGCAGTTAAAATTATTGATAAGCCTACTGTGCCATTTCTAAGGATCAACATTTATACAATTAAATGTTTGGGTTTGTTGTTGTTTTTTGTTTGTTTTGTTTTGTTTTGTTTTGATTGGTTTTAGTATGGATTTCATTGAACTCAGTTTATTATGACATTTGTTTATGACTGACACATGTACAGGACTCTCTTCTGGGTCCATTTTGAAATCTGATGAAAAACCCATAGCTGGCAGAACTCATTAATTCCAGGTCTTTGTAAGTGCTCTTTGTAAGTGCTACATAGACAATGTACCCTTCAGTGACCTTAAGTTAAAATGAGTGTGAGAAAAGAAAAGAGAAGAAAAAAGTGCCTGTAAAAATAACTATTTTCCTTTTAGTCACTCAGAAGTAACTGATTATCTTCTTTCTGTATCTTATCACCTACAATATCTTGGCATTCCCTTCTGAAGCTTTTGCTACAAGCAGATACTTATGATTCCAGAAACGTGGACAGATGGGTAAGGAAAAGAGAGCAAAGGAAATTCACACACTCACCACTGTTGGCAGTCACCTGCTGTTTGTAAACAGTGACATGTGGCCACCAATAATGACCTTCAAGTTAGGAGAGGCATGTACTAAACTAACTCAAATGGTCTGATCACCTTGGGTTGGTGATGTACAAGTTTTATGAAGGTGGGATGCATTCCTCAGCAAGTGTGGAAGAAGCCTGCACTCAAAAGAGAGTTCAGAAAAGCTGAGAACGTTTCAAAGGGTGCCCTGTCCTCCCTTTTGGAAAGCTGACAGACTCACTAATTTTTTGACTCCTTACAAACCCCAAGTGGTGCCAGAAGAGAGCTGTGTTGCTGCTGATTTTTGGCAATAGAGCTCACCTCATTAGAGTGGATTAAGTCATGATGCTGAGAAGGATAAAAGGTGAAAAGCAAAAACAGTGGATGGCGAACACAGAAAGCTCAGAGTGTCATTTGTATGCTGACGCTATTATTGACTAGAGCCCATGTGGTTCACACTTTTCAATTACCGTCTGCTAGAAAGGTGGCCCATAATTGCAAAGGCTGATGCCAGTGCACCAAATGTCAAGGGAGCCTCCCTAACCCTCATCACCTTTTCTTGATGCTTGACTTGAGGATGTTCAAAGGCAAAAAGCCACAGCCTGCAGATCTCCCCGAGGAAGAAAAAGATGCCATTTAAAAAAAAAATAAAAGATAAGACAAAACCCCAACAACTCAACCCTCCTCATTTAAAAACCTAGAGTTAAATTCATTATCCTGTGACCTTATCCTTTACCCTCTGTACAGCTAGGACACCCACAAGCGTCAGTGAGAATTATACAGTGAAGATACAGGGCAGGACTGGGTTTTTTAGTTTTGTGGTGCTGAAGTTGCGCAGATGCTGAACAGCACAGGCTTGATGTTAGTGCTGACAGTGATTGCCAGACGTGCTCTCTCACAATATTTTTAAAAGATGGAAAATGGGCAAACTTAGTTTTCCTCTAAACTCCAACAGTGATTCTACTGACAGCACCATGTCACTCTTACTGAGATGTATCACTTCAGCTGGTATTGTGTCATTCCTGCGGGTCCTAAAATAGCCTGTGCACTATTGCCCCCATTTATTTAAAGCCTCAAATGCACTTTTTTGTACATCTTTATTTCATCGTACATTATTTCTTCAAAGCTAAAACTAAAGTAGCTGTTGAATAAAAATGATGAAGAGTAGTTAAAATATTTGCCTCAAACTTTCTCAGCGAACTCAGAGCAGGTCAAAAATATCAGACTTTTTTTTTCTCGCTAACAGTCTAGGGAATTTTACTGATGGGGTATCATCTTTTTTGGCTATTTGAAACATTATTTTTATAACTGTATTTCTTATCTGCAGATATAGGGTGGAAAATATTGTATACCGTATTAGAGAATTTATATAACATATGTAAGATCAATTTTTACTGAAAGTTAGTGTCTCTGTTTATAAAATATTTTTTTTTGTGCTTAAGAGATACTATACTGTTGTTTCAAATGTTTCAAAATGTAGGTTTAGATATATGTATTTCTTATATTTAGATAGACCTTGTTTCATAGGCAACTTTTTTCTTTTTTAAAATAGTTACTGCAATAATTGGGCCAAATCACTGAATCAGTTAGAATAATATCTAAGAGTTAATCATGTTAGTATTAACATCACTGGTTTTTGAAAAAATGGGATGCATTGCCTTTGCCATGGAAGAAAACATATCTTTGCCTTCTTACTAGTTCTTCTCTATAAGCATACTACATCAGTGATTATCAGGTTGATTCAGTGCTCAGTTATTAAGCTAAAGTTGTCTTTTAATATTCTTTTCATATTCATCAGTAAAATTCTGCTGGAAGAATAGTTCTGTTGACTAAGCATCGTACTGAGATTTCTTAGATCATGATTTCAAAACCCAGAAACATCAAGTCAGTATTCACTTCCAGTGAGAGAGAAATCAAACTTGATTCAGATCTTGTCTGAAGAAGTTTTAAGTAGCTGAAATTGTACAGATTTGTTGAATTGGAATTCTCCAATTTGCATGGAAATCTTCATTGTGTTCTATGACCAGCTGTTTGCAGATTAAAGATAGTGCATGATACGCTCTAAGAGCATAATTTTATAACTATAAGAAAGGATAACAGTCCAAATTCCCTCACTAAAATTTGTGTAACCTATGTTCCTGCCCCCTTGTAAAAGTGATTATTTTTTAGCTTTAAAGCAAATTTAGTTTTGTTCAAATGAAGAAGTTTTACTTTGGCACAGTATTTGTACTGTTTTTTAGTTTGCAACGTGAGCTGTAGCAAATTGTACAAATTCTTTTTATCATCAAGAAATGTCTAAATCTGTTCACCCAACTTTGAAGACTTTCATTTTAGAGTGAGGTTTCTTGCCAATACTTTGTCTTAATTTCCTTCAAAAAGGAAAAAATATTTTTAAACATAAAACTTCCTCGAAGAAAGTTCTGTAAATCAGATTGCACTGTCCAAAAATTTTGCAGCTTTATTTTGCCTTTTCTAATTTCTCAGAACTTAACTGTTCAATATTTTGGGGAAATCAGAGGATTGTAAAGTCAAATCACTTGCCTGACTTTGTCAGACTTTGACCCCTGTTATCAAGTCAGTTCACATCAAACTTAACATCTACATTTTTCTCTCTGAGGAAAAGTTTTGATCCTCCAGTCTCCTCTCCTTGCTTCTTTATAGTAACAGCTTGGTACGTAGGCTAGAAATAAGAAAAAATTCTAAAAGTTGTGAGCCAATACCTTATCATATGGATCACGATAGTGTAATTTCAGAATACAGGTACTCTGAATTCATCAGTGAAGACGATGTGATCTGGGCACACAAATGGTACGCTAAACTTTTTGAGTCAACTTTCAGAGAAGAAAAGTTGTCAGCAAGACAAGGGAAAAGCCATGAGAAATTTCATTGGTGTTCTCCCTTGGATATTTAAGGAAACATATTAAAAAATGCATACAAATTAAATCAACACTTTAACGTGGAACCCAGATGTAAGGTGAAACCTGAGGAGTGTCCTACTCAATTCTTACATCATGCAGAGTAGCAGATGTGGCACCTCCATGTGCTAAGAAGTTTCCAGAAGAAACAATTGGAGGGTGAAGATTTAAAACGTGGGCAAGTATTCAAAACTGGGAAAGTATACAAGGCTCTGAGCCTTGTCATCAAAATGTTATCTGGCTTCCTTGGGAAGGAAATTAATTTGGACACCAGCTCAGAGTCTGGGTGCTCGGATAAAGGTAAAACATTGTCTCAACTTATAATGTTTTCAGTCTATATGTTAAAATCCTATGATTTTTGTCTCATTTCCATCTTTGAAGTCTATCCCACCTCAAATAAATGCATCTCTACTTTAACATTAGACATTTTTCTTGATAAGAAGACTAACGGAATAATTTCCAAGAAAGAATAAATTGCAAATGAGTCTTTATTTATTTTTCAACAAGGATATTTATTGTTTAAAATTTGTCTCAGAATTATTTTGGTGATTAATTCTTGGCCCACCTGTAACAAATAAAACCCAATTTTGCTCTGAAGTTAGGCTTGGTTGGACATATATGTCAAACATATATTATCCTTAAACGGGTGAGTATAATCCCTGTGTTACCATATTGTTTTTTTCATATACAGATTCAAAAAATATTCCTAATCTAAGAAGGAAAACTGTGATTTCTGTGAGTATTGATTCCAGTGAATGACTATCAGAAGACATGAACAACAATGAAAGTTCTGCTTAAAAGTATTCACCAAAAGTAGGTTTAGTTATTTATTTTTGAGCCAACTTTCCTAGACTTTTTTTAGGCACTATATTTTTTCAGCTTTACACAATCACCTCAGCAGCTAGCCTAACAGTTTGCTCTCTTCCTCTTCTGTATATTCTAGATTTTAGGTGCTATGAAATTTGATACTGAATCCAAGTTTAGTTACCAACGTTTTAGACTGTCAGAGATGCTGGCTGTATTCAATGGCTAACAAATTCCAAGAGACAAATATGAATTCAGAATTTCTAAGTCCGGCAGTGTTCAGTTGTTGAATGGATTTGTGTTCCCCTATAGCCTGGAAAGATATTTATGTCATTATGCTTCAAAGAAATAACTTCTGGTCTGCATAATCTTGTGGGTAAGCAGTGATGATGAACTTTTACAGAAAAATCCCATTGAACTGAACAGGGAAGAAAGTTATAGATTTCCCTGGAAATCTAATATGTTTTCATTAGATCGTCCTGAAAGTGAAAAATTGAGTGAAATTTGTGCTATACATGTTGTTTGTTCAAAATTAACTGGTAGAAGGGATATTCTAAATTTCCATTTCAGGCTGATAGTATGGTTCGAAGGGTCTTTAAAGTTTTTTGTATTTTCAGAGTTAATGGTGAAGTCATTAGGGCTGAAAAATAACCAAATTTCACTCTCCTTTTTTCCAAGTCCCAGCTTATCACTTTTGAATAATTAAAGCTTCTTTTGCTCTGAGATAGCTGCACTGATACTATGCGGATATGGAAAGGACAGTTTTCAAAGGAAGGTCATTGACGGTAAAAAGGTTTACTATTCCGTGTATTTGCCCCTAATATTTTTCCCTTTTAGTTACTAGCAGCAGTGTCGTATTAAATGACTTCCCCCTTTAAACTGTTAAGTGGTGCTAGTTCAGTTTTAGCGGTAAGTCGCCAGCAGACTCGGGGGAGAAGTGCTATCTCCTATGGCCCTGAAAATTGATATTGAACATGGAAGGAAAAATCTCACAAGCTGATAGCAATTAGCTAAAAAGGATTTGCGACTCCATGATTCATCACACTAGGGGATCAAAGTCATTTACAGAGAGTGTTTCTACAGTCCCTGCCTGCTGCTCTAAAGATATACCTCTGTTTATCTCTCACACTGCGGTGTGACATTTCCTTTTTTAAGAGCCCATTTTCTTAGAAACATAACAGTGGGCTGCTGCAGCACAGGCAGCCTTTGATTCTCCACTGACTGCCTAAATGACACGATGGCTCTAATGGCACAGCTTTAGCGGGAGCTTGCAATGGGAATTGGACTTATTATTTACATAAATGGACTAACAGGTCAGGTCTGGTACTTGCTTGTAAAAACGAGGACAAGGTCTTCTCGTGGCAAGCGGCGTAAGGCAGGCCTATGGCTCTGGAGCTCTGTGGAGCTTTTAGGATTTTTTTCTTCACCGTGAACACGAACTTTCAAAATTAAACTTCACGTTCTCTACATGTTTTTAGAGTTATCTTACAATAGACTCCTATATAATTTTATCAGAGGATTGAAGGAAACCTACCCCAATAGCAAAGCCTTTTTTGTTGAAAAATTTCGATTTTTTTAAGAGAATTATACTTCTCTGTCCTTCCAAAACTCACTTTGAAAACAATATCTCATTTGTCAAAACATAATTTCGTTTTTATAATAGTGTCATACGAAAGAAAAAAGAAAGAAAAAAAAACCTGAACAACCACTACATTTTGCTGCGTCCAGGACCAAAGGTTCCCTGTTACCTCAGTAGTAGGAATTACATTTGTTTTTCAGAGCCACAACCTGAAATCATGGAAATCCTATAACTTCTGAAGATATTTTGTTCACTGAGGTTGGAAACACTGAGCTCCTCAGTGGAAGGTGAAATGGAGTTTATTCAGTGATAATGGCTTTATAGGCTTCCTCGGGTTTATTTTGGTCAGAATTTTACAAGAGGACGAGATTTTCAGTAGCCTGGTCCTAACTGCTGGTTATCTCACTCCTTTGATAGTAAGTACTAAATAAGTTTAAAAAGTTCTCAATGATGTGGCAATGTTTACTCTTATGTGATAACCTTTAATTAATACTAATTACTTTGTTGTGAATCCAGCCCTAGAAACAATGAAGTACATAATATGACCCAGGAAATGAAGCAGACCTAGAGAGTCCTTTCTTGGCTTGTTGAACAGTTTTTGTTTTACACAGTCGTCTGTAGCTGTGGAAACAATCGTACAAGTGTGTGGGACTCGTACAGAAAGGTGTAAATTTATTTACTTACCTCTCTGTTGAGTCAGTAGCTAAAACTGACCTACCCCAGCGTTCACCTGAACATTTTGATATTTTGGAATGAATTCTTATTACATTGTGCTTTCATGTGACATGAACAGGCATACCCCAGTTCTTCTAGTCATCTTTGTTTCACTTGTTTGCTTTTCCCCCCCCATGTTTTTTGTTTTGTTCTTGGTTTTGTTCTTCACCCTCAGAAGACTGCTTCATAAGACTGTCCAATGATCTGCAGGACAAATGCATAATGCCTACACTTGAAGGATGGTGAGTACATAACAGGTGGGACAAAGACTTCAAGCAGAAGATCTTTTTGGAGCTCGAGATTTGCATTTGATTTTAACTTTGGATGCCAGTATCTGCTCCTGTGATTATTCTTTGTGTAGGCTGTCTCTGGTAGCTTCCTGCTTTGACTTCTTTTCCAAGAAACATCTGGGAAGTGGTTTATTACAGCATCTTGTATGTTAAAACCAATCTGCCTCAGGAGTTCTTATCTCTTCTTACAGGAAAGAAAGATTCCTTTGGGTTCAGTAGTGTAACTTGCTGCTATATCTTACACACCGTAACCTGAAAACCTTTAAAGTTTATGGCACATATCTTCGAGCCCAGTGGATTTGGAAGATAAACAATCAGGACACTGGTTTGTGTGCTTAAGCAGGGCTCAAGGAGAATAAATCCAAAACTCAGATTTCTTGTGGTATAAAGGCAGAAACGGATCCCTCATCCGCTAGGGAAATGTGGTCCCATAAGAAGTGGCCACATCCAGTCTCAGGCTGTTATCACATATGCTAAAACCAGCAGCATATTCGAGCAAGATGTTGATGTTGCTCCTCTTTAGAGCAGCAGCAGAGTGCTCTTGACAGTGTTCCCCCAGAGTCGTCCTAACCCTGCAACTGCCAGATGGTGTTCATATCAAGTGCACAGCCGGCACTAACCTGCTCTTCCCCAACCTATGCGAATCCCTTTAGATGAGGGGCAGAGATTTTCCTTAGGGTCCTACGCAGAGGAAAAGAAGAGAATTTCTCTTCTTGGTGGCTGACTCATTTGCTTACAAGTAATTTCTGCAGTAAAAATGGTTGTGCAAATAGAGTGAAAACTGTCATTTAAAATCTTCATAAGCTAAATAGGAGGGAGGAGTGGCTTTTGAGAGTATTCGTTGAGCACCATTCTTGTACAGCAAATAAATATGGCTTGAGAGGGTCTGGTGGACAGATGAGACACTGAACTCTCTCATTAAGAAGATCCAATGCCCAAAGGAGTAATAATACATTAACTTCTGTGCTTCTGCTGCGTTTGAATGGACACAACTACAGAAGAGGTAGTTGAGAAAATAGGGTACGAGTTGTGGTGAACTCCTATTTCTAAAAAGAAATAAGTCTTCAGAAGTAGCTTTTAGAAAACTTGAAAAATTTAGAAAGAGAAGAAGAGAAATCCCCGTAAAGCTCAAAATACTGAGCTGAGGCATTTCTGGTGAAAAATAATTAGTGATCTCACTCTTGCAGAAGCAATAATTTATTTCTGTTTTTTTTTTTTTTTTTTGTATTTTTGCTGTGTAGAAACAGTTTAAAAAAAGGTATTTAAAACTTTAATTTTGTTTAGCATAATCTGGTGTTAATGAGATTTACCATAGGAGTGGACCCTAGTAGTCTGTAACAAGTTATATCTGAATTTATGCAAATATTTACTACTACAATAAGCTAATGATAATTTAAAAGAGTTTATTTCTGGTTGAATGTACTGTAATTAAAAATAATAATCAGGAGGTATTATGTGTTGGTATTACAGTCTGGGAAAAAAAAAATTAATTCTCTTGAACATTTGAATTCCTAGAATCACAGAACTGTTATTTTTAATCTATCTAGATGAGGCAGAAACATCAAAAGACGGAGATGTGCAGCATCATGTAACTATAAAGCTAAAACATTTAGCTCAACTAAAAATCTGGCCTGCTGGTAGTGTATATGAATTACTGTATGAATTACTGAATGATTTTACCTACATAAACAGTTCCTGTCCTGTCCAAAATGGTTTCCATTTAGTTCCAGAATAAATTGCATTTATGCATGTAAACAAAGTTCATAACATGTGTATAAACATGTCATCTTCGGGCTCCAGTCTTTTCAAATGAACATTTAGGGGACAAAAAATTTCCTCAAATAAATATGCAGGAAAGCAAATAAGAAAGAGACCAAATGCAGTTAATGTAAATGTTTGTCATTACTTACCCACGTATGCCTGAAGCATCTTTTTTTGCTTAGACTGCACATATGCAAAGTGAAAATGTATATATTTCCCACTCTTTATTTCTGGGCTTTTTGCCTGTTAGAAATGTTGTAACTCCGAGACCAATTTAAAATCTTGTTTGTAAATTATTTCTAGCTGCTTCCTCAATTAAAATTAATTTTTATCTGTAAAATGCATTCCTCCAACTATCTGCTTTTTTTTTTTCTCTCCCTCCAGCATGAGGAGGTCCTATTTCCTCTAACATTTTGTCATTTGTTCCCACCCTTGTACTACAGTTTTTCCTTCTCCTGCTCTATCTCTAGTGCCAATATGACGGCTTATGGGGCTGCTATATAAATCAGGAAATAGCCAGCCTTTGTCACCTAAGGAAATGTAGCATCTAATTGCATCCAATCTGTTTCTCTTTCACGCATGCACATGCATGAATCTACTGAGGCAACAAAGAGATAGGAATCCTATGAAATTATTTTTCGTACTTGCTTTCATTTTTACTCTGTAAGTAGTGCAATGGTTGTAAGTCTTCTGTCTTCTGTTGCATTAGATTTGTTTTTTCAAGACCGTATCGTGATACAATGTCATGGAAAGAAAATTGATAAAATTAATAAAATTAGTGATGGTAAAATCTAAACCCCAGTTTCTACATGAAACTTGTGTTTTATTCTAACTTTTCCTGATCTTGAGATGCATTTTCACAATATTTTTTTCAGAGATTTTTAAATAATAAAAAATGAGTTCAAAATGTTTTACATTCAAATACAAGTGAGAGAATTCTCTGAGTTTTTTGGAAAGAAAACTGGGTTCTGTGTTTGGTGTGTGGCAGGTGTCTATCTGTTTAAAAAGCTTTCTTGTCTTTCTTGCTGGTTGATGCTCCTGTGTCCGGGTACAGCACATTTCTTGATCAGGTTTTTAAACACACAGTCAGTATAAGTCACTTTAGAGCATGTTATTAGAGCTATTTCTTGCCTCTGGCTGATGTCCCAGAAGAAGATGATAAATCATTCGCTTGTGTTACAGAAGGGAAAAAAAAAAAAAAATCAATGTTCAAAACTTCCACGGTCAGCTTTACTCAGGACAACTAAACTCTACAGTGATAAAATACTGATGATGTCATCAATAAAGTAAATTAATGCTGTGAACAACTGAGAATCACGAACTACCTTGCAGCATGTTGTAGAATATGAAGAAAAGTTTTGGAGAACTAAGTTGCAAACTGTAGTGGTTTTTGGACTCTAAGTACAAGGTGAGATGCATCTTTAAAAGCCAGGGTATACAATTAACTTTTTTACAAGCAGAAGACGTACATATGCAGTTACAGAACCAAATCCTGGGATTTTGTCTCTTCTGAAGCCTACTGGAGAAGAGAACAGGTTACTGCACCCCAGCTACTACAAAAGCAATAATTAGACATAGTTATGTGTATGCGTTATGAGAATTTGAATTAATTGAGCATTTAATGTACTTATTCATTTCTAGAAGTGGATTTCAGCCAGCAAATAACCACTGAAAGACAGATATTTAATTTCCACAGCTGTGCCAGTTTCATATTCACATGTTGTACTTGGGGGCTTGAGAAGAAAACAGGTTCATGTGCTACCCATTAGAGTGACCCATCCGGCATGTAGCTCACGTGTCAATGGGCAGGGAAATGATGCCCCAGATAACTCATCTGCCTTAACACTGGTAGTGGTTTCTCTGTAAATGGTCCCAATATCACCTGTTAGAAAAGGCAAATGGGGCTTGTATCTTGAGTTGTCCACAAAACTCCTGCAGTCCAAGCTAGTTCCAGGGCTAGCTGGGAAGTGTGCTAGTTTTGAAGGATTCCCAGTTCCTGCAGCATAGGAGCAAGGGAGCTGTGGCCTGCGAATATTACTTATTGAAGGGATAGCCCTGTGCACTTCATCAGCTGGAAAACATGTCAACAATTAATCAGGTCAATTTCATGTCATTAATTATGTTTATAGATTCAATATAGAGGGAAAAAAGCACTGTTTTAAATAAAAATTCCAAACAGTAATATAGTTAATTGGGATGATAATGACAAGGCACAAACTTCAAGGTGAGATTGTGTATTTAAAGCAAGATGAACAACCATTATCTAACATACATCTGGGGACAACTGTATCCTGCTAGGGAGAGGAACTAGGTGGTATTTTTCTCATCTCAAGATTTTGCAATCGCGTGAACACTCAATCCACTAAACTCTAGTAGGTTAATAATATCAAATAGAACAATTAATCACACATGTGTTCCTTTCACACAGTAACTGAAATCTTTGGATTACTTAACCCACAGAAAAACACATCAAAATCGAGATGAACAAGTAGCTGATATGTTAAGTGGGAAGCATGAGGAAAATTGCTCCTCAAAGCAATTTTTAACTTGCGAGGAACATGTGTCTTTGATTCAGGTGCAGGGCTGAAAGTACGCCAGGAAATGACCACGGCAAGATCAAAATCTACCCTGGGTGAAGTAAAAACACAGACAGAGGTTAGAGGAGGGAGAACGTGATTCTTGTAATCTGCTGTACAGTTTTAAATGAGAGAGATTTTTTGTTCAGAGTGCGGAGTGCATCAGCAGAAGAGGATCACTGTTACATCCTATCCTGGCATTAATCTGACGGATATTGGGAATTTGAGCAGCAAGAGAAGAGTGGGTTGTTCTGGCAGAAGTCTGAATGCATATGAAAGGAGGGGAGTAAAATGTCTGAAATCAGGAAGCTAGGGGGATGGTCTTGATAAAGCTGTGTTAAATTGCCAGTCGTCAGGTTGTGAGCTTTTCGAGTAAAATAGAATGATGTTCCCAATGTTCAAAGTATTTTACTTCTGGAATAATTTAATTGATCGGAAATGAAGTGAAATATTTGGTTCTTTCAAGATTTACTAAGAGGGAAAAGGAGAACTTGTTTTGAACCTAGTTGTCAGACTCTTTATCCCAGTTCGATACAGGATTTGAGATGATACAGACATGTATCAATGAATTCATAAATACAGTCTCTAGAATTTAATTGCTGTTCCTACCTAAATGTCAGGTGTATCCTCATAATGGCCTTTACATTTTGGATGCTGGAACATTGCCTTCCAATGACTTCCAGAGACATCTTTGAAAAATTGTATTCCTTCCTTGCATGTTTGCAACCCCTGGGTTTCTCATGGAACATCCTGATGATCTTTTGGGAGGAGAAAGAGTTCAGAAACAGAGCAATGATGAGAAGATAAGATAATTTTGCAAAGATGAGCTGAATAGGAATCAATGACTGAAAAATATCATTACATTTAGGACTTTTACCAGTATATAGGTAAATATGTGTACGTGTAATATCAATACCAATAATGGAGGGGGGTGTGTGTGCGTCTAAATTCTGGATATGGCAAAGAAATCATGTTTGTTGAGGCTAGACCAGAAAAGCTGCTGTTCAGTAGAGTGGGAAGAATCTGTCTCAGTTTCAGTACTGAAGTAGTTTTTAGAAAATTCTTTTAGGAGTTCTCAGTCTGTGTTTTTAATCTTCTTTTGTCTCAGTACATTAGACACCAAAATAGGCCTGTGTGTTCTGCAGTAACTAGGGTCAGCACTTATAAAGGTGGTTGAGACATTTACCATGCTCGCTTTCTGTTTTTAATAGAAATTGTGTGTTTTTGTCAGTTGTACAGTTGCTTAAAGAAATTTGAACCCCAGAGAGGATGATGTCCTATTCCACTGAATTATTTTGGTTTGGTTTGTTCTTCTATGTCTCCTTGTGAGAGTGCTTCAACTTTATTTGGGCAGATATTTCCCCAGTATCATCCATACCAAAGCCTCATCCATATGAGAAGTTATAGTCTAAACTACCCTGTTCAGGCTACAGAACTTATTTCTTTCCTTGCTCATGTACTTCTCTGGATTCAGAAAACTTCACGTGGCAAAGCTTCTAATTTGCAAGATAGTTAACACACATCTGGCCTTTGTTTTACATCTAGACTCTGTACGTAAATATTCATTGTTAAATATCTGGGTTTTTTGGGGCTATCCTATTGTCAAGTGTGGGATCTCTGGTTGTACATCAGCACTATCAAAAGTATTCATTTTGTTGAACCTGGTAGAGATCTGGAAATCCTGCACCAATACATAAAAATTGCAGACAACATTTCTGGCCTGGAAAAACAAATTATATGTGAGCTCTATTCAACCTGCTGTCCCTAACCCCTCATAGGAGGATGTGAACTCTTCACTGCTACCCTAAATCAGGCTCAATCCCTAGCTATTCCGAAGACTCCCAAGTCTTTGGACCTCAGTCCAAGGGAAGAGGCACAAGCCTCCAAAGTAGATGCAGTAGAGCTGCTTGAGCTGCTAATTATTACAGCACTGGGGAAATATTGAAGACTTCATCTGCAGGGGTTAGACCGTATGCTGAGGCACAAAATATCTCAGAGAGTGTTTGGCTTTAGCCAAGTGAAACAGTTTTAATACAGTTGCAAGGGGCTTGGAAGTGGCAGAGAAATGAAGACAGAGATTCTTCTCTTTTGGAGACTCCATCCTCTTTCTTGTCTGTTTTTTTTTTTTCTTAGGATGTTGAGTGAGTTCTGGGACTGAGATTGCTCCTGGATGCTTGGTGAACTGCCACTGGGGTTGGTTTCCAGTGATGTCAGTGTGTGACCACCCCAAAGAAGCACAGGGAAAAAGTGGGAACTGGTCATGTATATACTGAATGGCAGAGAAGCCTGGCACTTGAGAGAGAAGAGCTATTTCTGTGAGGGAAATCCACTATGTGTTCTGTAAGGAGAGTTTTTTCCCCGACTCCCTTAATTTTTCCCAGTAACCTTGACTCTCCACCACCTGCATCAAGACTTTTTAATGCACCCGTCTGTGAATAAACACACCTGGTATTAATCCTGGGCATAGAGCCCACATGAGTGAAAGAAGGAATGAGGTGAGGAGGAAAAGGTGCAGGGTGATTATAGGTGTGTTTAAAACCTAGCTAATCTGGGGGTCTTTTTTTCTGTACCTTTATAATCCATGTAATGTTGTATTTGAAAGAAAAATATTGTACAAAGCAGGAGGAAGGGGTGATGTGTTGAGAACCAGGCCGTGCTAAGAAACACGTCTTTCCAACACAGCCACTACAGAGGAAAGTCATCTGATGGTGTTGCAAATCTATGCACTTTGATCGTGTTTTATTAGCCAGTTGAGTCCTAATGTTCAGTTACTGAGATATACCTGTATAGTGACTATGCAAATTCACTATGCAAAGAGTAAGAAAGCAGGCATATAGATAAATAATTATGTATCAGCAAAAGAGTTTTCGACTGAATTAAAAAAAAAATATCTAGTTTGGGGTTCTGTATCAGAGATATTACTTTTTTCCCTAAGTAAAAGACTTAATGTCTTTCTCTTTTTTTGTTTTGTACATTCACAAATTGATTCAGAGATGATGCAGGTATCACGGTTTCTTTTATATTGGTTCTTTCATCAACAGTTTTTTAGTTGTCTGAAGCTTTTTCAAACATTACTGCATTATTTAATGAATAAGCGCCATGAGAAAATCTAGGCTTTATCTAATTTACAGAATGAAGTCTGAGTACTGAAGACAACATCTATCAAATTTGAGTCTCCTATATGCTGATAATTCTAGCTGTGTTTGTTCTTTTGGTTCATGACCTGATCATTGTTTCATGAAAAATAATTAGAATAAATTGAAGTCATAATATTTAATCTTCATTGCAGGGCAAACCAAAAAAAATAAAACCCAATAAAATTTGGTTACTAGTATTACAGCAAGTTACCTTGCTGTTATGAACAAAGCATGCAACATGGCTCCAAGACAAAAAGAATGACATATTTTCTGTTAAGGATATGAATTTTTTTCAACATCTGTTTGAAAGAGAATTGCAAAATGACAGCAACTGAACTTTCTGCTTGTATGGATTATATGGCATGCTAAAACTGGTATTTTCAGTGGTGTTAATGGCATACTAGAAGATCTGGGTTATTTCAAAAGTAGTTAATTGAAATAATTAGTTAACATAAGGTCTTACCAGGTGGTAAGCCCTCAAGCATATAGTAGTAGATAGTATAGCTTGAAACTGTTGAGAGGAACAGAAAAAGACTGGAAGCCCATTTTGTTGCAAATGATGTATGAGATCATATAATAATACCTCTGATAAATAGTAATAATACTGATAAGATATTTTATCTTTTTGCAAAGAATGTGTACTAATTAACGAAGTGGGGACTGGGCCACCAGGAATAGGTGCTGCCCTGTTCTGTTCCTGTCTTGTTGGATGTCATTCTATGGCTTCCATAGCCAGACTTCCAGTAAATCCAGTGTAACTTTTTACGGAGTAATGACAGTGCTGTATAACCTGGACATGTGCCAAATATCTGTCTTGCCCAGTCTGCTTTGTCTTTCTTTAAGTGGTGTGATTTGGTTAATGTTTGAGTAACAGGGGAGAAGGGAGAAGAAACTACTTTGGTGTTAATGTCCTCCAAAACACATTGAAAACAGAAAAACGTCCTGAATTCCCATAATTTTAATTTCATAGATCCATAGTTGAGCTACTTAAGACTACCGGAACATGCCCTGGCAAAACCTTTGTATTTTTCTACTATAAACTAAGCATAAATTCAGTGGTAGATGACAGATTACTTCATATACCATGCAAGCAAGTCCAGACAATAGCTTTAGCCATGACTGATTGCCTTGCTGTAACCCACTTTATGTTAAATGTATTCTTGCTGTTCAATTCCACAACTGTAATTTTGTTCTTCTGCACCGCTCAGCCCTCTGTGGACTAACCAGGTTCCTTCAGTAATGATTTCTTTTCTATTGTATTGTTTTCTGCATAATCAAGTTGGTAGGTAGGGGTTTAGGTGACACAGCCATCTGTCAAGTTCATTTGCTCTGAAAATGCAAGAAATAATGGCCTCTACAACTTGGGGCTATCTGTTATAAAGGAAGAATATCAGCTTTTACCCTGCACCATCTTCTCATCTCTTCAAATTATCATTTTTTCTACTTTCTATATAAAATACATAAGGTTCTCTTGACATGACTGATTGGTGAAAAAGAAAGCTATCACATGTCCACCTTGTATTGCAATTTATGCAAGCAATCCAATTAAGGAGAAGCAGCTAACATCCAGACTAATGTGCCTGTCGTGAAACTAAAGAGACTGCTACAGACCGCTCCACTCAAGTGTTATCATTGCTGGTTCTCTGACATGCTAACTGCTTCCTCCTTGAAGTTTGCATAATGTGTAAATGTAAGGGAGTTTGCATGCCACAAAGGAAAGGGAAAACAGTTATTCATTTTTCCTCCTCTAAAATAAAATGCTCATAATAATTCTTATAGGGAGCCTTTATCAAATTGTATCTGTTTGCTGAAATGACATGCACTTGGTGGGGAAAAGACATAAAAAGCTGCCTGTGGGTTCTCAACCTTTTTCAGATACAGCAGAAGCAGGCTGGGATAATCCAGGAATGATCCCACTTTTCTGTGTATGTGTGTGGAGTTGTTTATATAGCTGAATAACATTTACCTAGCATGATGCCCATAGAGCTGGAAGAATTTTGGTTGCTCTCGGTCAGAGGCATCTTTATGTTAGACCAATTTGTTATTGCCCCTACTAAAATGCAGAATGACCAATTGCTCCTAGTCAGCTTAGACCTCCAATGGCCCGGTTAGAAAGAAAGCCACTTCCAGATGCCCTTAAACGGTACTGGTGAAACATGGAATTTTCTACTTCAATGAAAATGTAATTATTAAGTGGAATGTCACACTTTTATCACACTTTTACCTAACCGATTCCCCCATCGTCTGCCTCTCAGGGCCACTGACGTGAGATAAGACTCTCTGCTGGATGAAAGATTCCCTGACAAGGGAAAAACTGTTGTTCACAGCAAGTTAAATAATGAACCTGAACAGCAGGAGTAAAAAGTGATAAACCCATTAGTGAAATTAGTTAGCATCAGTAGCCATGTACTGAATATTTCCAAAATATCAAGGCAGTCTTAATCTGTATATGAAAAGTAGACAAAACAACAAAACGGAGAAAGATTGCAAAGAAGCTAGTCTGCACTGTATTTCTGCCCCATGGTGCAGAACTTGAGGTCCGTTGTATTGGTGCTGTGTGATACATTTCATGCAGAATTGAACATGATCCTTCGGTCTTGTCCCCGGAGTTCTTTAAACTGTGCTCTGACTGCCATTGTTGCAGAAGCTGGGCATGGAAAGTCATGCTGGTCCCACAAAGAATTAATTATTCTAGCTAAACTTGTATCTACTGCAAGTTTTGTGTGCTATTTAATAACAGAATAATATTTTCTAGTCCAGACAAGTATACTGTTTCTTTCTGGGGTCAGATTTTAAGCATCTGTGTGACAGAACTCAGAGGGTTGTGATCAGCAGCACAGAGTCTAGTTGGAGGGCTGTAACCAGTGGCGTCCCCCAGGGGTCAATACTTGGTCCAATCTTGTTTAATATATTCATTAATGACCTGGATGAGGGGACAGAGTGTATCCTCAGCAAGTTTGCTGATGATACCAAACTGGGTGGGGTGGCTGACACCCCAGAGGGCCGTGCTGCCATCCAGCGTGACCTGGACAGGCTGGAGAGCTGGGCAGAGAAGAACCTAATGAGGTTCAACAAAAGCAAGTGCAAGGTCCTGCACCTGGGGAGGAAGAATGCTAGGCACCAGTATAGGCTAGGGGCGGACCTGCTGGGAAGTAGCTCGGAGGAGAAGGATCTGGGGGTCCTAGTAGACAGTAAATTATCCATGGCCCAGCGATGTGCCCTTGTTGCCAAAAAGGCCAATGGAATCCTGGGCTGCATAGGGAAGAGTGTGGCCAGTAGGTCGAAGGAGGTCATTCTCCCCCTCTACTCTGCACTGGTGAGGCCACAACTGGAATACTGTGTCCAGTTTTGGGCTCCCCCATTCAAGAGGGACAGGGAACTGCTGGAGCGAGTCCAGCGAAGGGCAACTAAGATGATTAAGGGCTTGGAGCATCTCCCTTATGAGGAAAGGCTGAGAGAGCTGGGACTCTTTAGCCTGGAGAAGAGAAGGCTGAGGGGAGACCTTATTATGGCATACAAGTATCTAAAGGGTGGGTTGAAGGAGGATGGAGCCAGGCTCTTTTCAATGGTTCCTAGTGACAGGACGAGGGGCAATGGGCACAAGTTAGAACACAGGAAGTTCCATTCAAATACATGGAAAAACTTTTTTATGGTGAGGGTGACAGAGCACTGGCACAGGCTGCCCAGGGAGGCTGTGGAGTCCCCTTCTCTGGAGATTTTCAAGACCCGCCTGGATGCAGTCCTGAGTAATGTGCTCTGGGCAATCCTGCTTTAGCAGGGGAGTTGGACTAGATGATCTCTAGAGGTCCCTTCCCACTCTGAAACTCTGTGATTCCGTGATTCCGTGATCTCAGAACTTCATGAGACTTGAACACTGCACAGTGTGTAGTGTATTTATAATCAATTGCAAAGGTGATTTTGAAAGTAGAGTGAAACGTGTTTAACTTTAACTGTTGAAATCTGGGCTAGATGCATGTCGCTCTTTTGATTTATCAGGAAAATGCCTTTTGCACCTGGGACCAACCACGCTGCCTCAGATGCGTTGGTGTTTTTCTGGAAATTGTTACCACTGGCCAGGCAAAAAGGCAGGTACCTGATTTAGTGCCATGCTTTGTTACTGTGTTCTGGATTTGGAGGTATAATTGATCTCGCAGAATATGAGGTAGCCAGAAGTCAGATCATGGGTGGAAGTGAATGTCCACTATCTCAGTGTTAAATGTAGAAACAGAAAAGCGGAAGCACCACCAGAAAATATGTGTATCTCAAATCTCCCATGAGTTCTTTTTGCCTGCAACTTACATGTAAATAGATTAAAGGTGGCTGCTTATACTATTTATATTGTAGATCATATCGCACTGTTCCTATTGGTCAGAATTTCCAGTTGAAGACGTCATCTCCAATTTTACACTTTATGCTTCAAATATTTGGAGAAAAACAACATGTACGTGATATGACACAGCTAAACTGAAAATGACCATTTTAATTTGAAAAATTTTATCCACATCTTTTTTTTTTTTGGTGCACTGTGAAACACAAACACAGACACTCCCATCTAATAGAGTTATACTCGGTCAAATTCAGACTAGCTATAAACAGGTGCACCTCCTGTCGGAATTTCTTGGCCTCAGTTATTAAAAGAAACTTAAAAGGAGAGGAAATAGACCTGGGCTTAAAGAGGCAGAAACTAGATCTGGGCTAAAACTGGCCCAGAAATATAGAAGCAAATGTTCAAGTACCGCAAAGAAAGTTGCGATGGCTTCAGAACAAATGTAATGTACATCCAATGTTATGCTGGTCACACTGAAGCGACTGGCAGATAAGGTTGCAGTGGGGGTCTTTAGGAAGCACGAACAGCCACTTGAAGCGGTAACAAATGAAAGACAAAGTGTAATTCTGGATTTGGTTATCCGGGAATTAGTTGTTTAAGATTAGTTGTTTAGGAATAGGTGGTAGAGGTCTACACTGCGGAAAACATGATGCTCGAGAATCAGCAAGCAGCTGGGGACAAGCATTCACACCGTCATCACCTTGCCTGCAGCTGCTCGGGTACACGGGCAGGGGCAGATGAAAGGAGTGGAAATAGGACCAGCAATTCCAAGTGGCTTTGTAAAACAACAGGGATGCGGATGTGCATGTGTGTTTGCAGGTGGTCCAGAAACGCTGATGCTTTTCCACTCTCTGTGAAGACAATCCTTTCCTCGACCTCAGTGACCATAAAGCTCGGCCTGGCTGTTCAGGCTGCTTATATATTCACAGGCAAAATTGTACACCTAATCTGGGACTTTTACTTTCCAGAGTGTTAGGTGAACATTGCTGAAAGTCACAGATGTATGCTTTGGCTTTTTATATGAAATAATTCTGAAGCCTTTTCTCCCTGTTAAATGCAGAATTTAATTTAGTCATGCATATCATAAAAATATGGGATATACCATGAGACTGAGTAACCACACTGAAAGAAACAGTTTTTGGAATTTCATGACTTAGAAATGATTTATTTTCCTAGTAATATTTCACTTGGATTTCAGTGCACCACTATTTTCTCAGTATTAGCTAAAGTAAATCATTGAGATAGCTAGTTTATTAGGTGCCAGACAAAGTTTTTACTGTGATAGGTACCCCAAAACTGAGAAACAGAAATTCCCAACATTTAGGACACTTTAAAGGTCTGGGATTTCTGAGAAAGTGCTAAGATTGTTCCTGGAAAACCAGATTTTTTTAGCACTTTTTAGTTGAGTATGTGCATTCACTTATTGCTTCTGAAACCATTGGCTGCATAGTGTATTTAATTGAAAAAAAAAAAAAAAAGGGCTAATCTACACAAATTTGTTAATTTTACTTTAAATTTTTACTGGTTACAGATGTTAATTGCAAGAAATTCAGCAGAGTAAGGAAGGCTTCCCCCCACCTGCACATAATGTAAAGGGTATATCCCTAGTACTTAGAGCAGATCCCCAAATTCAAGTTCTGTTTATTAGTCTTATAATTTTAAAGCAGTTTTAACATAGACAGAATTTAAAAGGTTATGACAGCTATGTTCTGTAGCCAGCAGCTGATATAACATTTAAAGTATCATAAGATCCTAACACCTCTTTTATTTTTAGATAGAAGACGTATTTTTTGTAGTAATTTCTAAAAAACTTTTACTAAATAGAATAATAGGTTCATAAAATGGTTTAGGTTGGAAGGGACCTTAAAGATCATCTAGTTCCAACCCCTCTGCCATAGGCAGGGTCACCTCCCACTACACTAGGTTGCTCAAAGGCCCATCCAACCTGGCCTTGAATACTTCCAGGGATGGGGCACCTACAGCTTCTCTGGGCAACCTGTTCCAGTGTCTCACCACCCCCAAAGTAAAGAATTTCTTCCTAATATCTACTCTCAATCTACCCTCTTTCAGTTTAAAACTGTTACCCTTTTTCCTATCACTACATGCCTTTGTGAAAAGTCCCTCTCCAGCTTTCTTGTAAGCCCCCTTTAGGTACTGGAAGGCTGCTATAAGTCTCCCTGGAGTGTTCTCTTCTCCAGGCTGAACAACTCCAACTCTCTCAGCCTTTCCTCATAGGAGAGGTGCTCTGGTCCTCTCATCATCTTTGTGGCCCTCCTCTGGACTCGCTCCAACAGCTCCATGTCCTTCTTATGTTGATGGCCTCGGGGCGGGATGTAGTACTCCAGGTGGGGTCTCACCAGAGTGGAGTAGAGGGGCAGAATCACTTCCCTCGACCTGCTGGCCACGCTTCTTTTGATGCAGCCCAGGATGCAGTTGGCTTTCTGGGCTGTGAGTGCACATTGCCGGGTCACGTTGAGCTTCTCATCATCCAACACCCCTAAGTCCTTCTGCTCAGTGCTGCTTGCAATCCGTTCTCTACCCAGCCAGTATTTGTGCTTGGGATTGCCTTTACCCAGGCGCAGGGCCTTGCACTTAGCCTGGTTGAACTTCATGAGGTTTGCACATGCCCACCTCTCAAGCCTGTCCATGTCCCTCTGGATGGCATCCCTCCAGTGTGTTGACTGCTCCACACAGCTTGGTGTTGTCTGCAAACTTGCTGAGTGTACACTCAGTCCCACTGTCCATGTCACAGACAAAGATGTTAAACAGCACCAGTACCAATACCAACCACTGAGGAACGCCACTTGTCACTGGTCTCCACTTGAATATTGAGACATTGCTTTAAGTGTGACCATCCAGCCAATTCCTTATCCACTGAGTGGTCCATCCATCAAAACCATCCCTCCATCTCTCCTCTCCATTAGCATACTTTCAGTGGTATAATTACCAAACATCACTTTGACGTCCCATTAGAATTTTTTTAAGTGAATGGAAGTAGCCCAAGGTAGACAGTGTTGAGCAAGTTTGGCCAAATAAAATATACACCCTGAAATAATTAAACTCAGCTAGACCTCAATCCAGTGCTGTAAGCAAAGAAAACCCTTGTTGTTCTTCTTCCTTCATAACACATTTGTACTTAGAGGGATGGTTAGGGCCTGTGGGACAAAGAAACTAGCTGGGTGAGAAATAGATGTTATGTTTTAGAGAAAAAAAAATTATACAATGAAGTAAAAACATATTGTTAAATATTTTCTCTTAAAAATGATAGAAATATTTTGCTTCAGACTGATTTTTATAATAATATGATATGACATGATATGAAGGTAATGAAAGAATAACTTAAAAATGGCAAATTTCACTTTCAGAATAACGTATTTCAAAGTCTGTTTTAATTTCTTTTTTTTTTTTTAATGCAGAATGTCATGAAGAAAAATATTTCCATGAAACACAATCTTTTGATGAATTTGTAAATAGTAGTTACAGCGTTTGCTTTTCAGAGTTTTAAATTTTCATTAAAATCTCAAAAGGGAAAAGTTTGTGATTTTTCATGCATTAGTTCAAGAAAGTTTTTTCTAAATATATATTGTGGGAAAGAATATTTTTTTACCAGCTCTGTTTGAAACTTAGGACCTTCTGCCCCTCAGCACAGAGTTCTGTTCTTTGTGCAAAATTAATTTCTAGTAATGGTAAGCCATGTTTTTCTATGTATGGCCCATCCTCAAAGAGGAATTTTCTCAGTGGGTTTTAGAACTATCTTCTGAACAGCAGATGTGTGGGCTTGTGTAAAATTTTAACATTTCAAGAGTGGTATTCCACTGTCTTTTTCTAAATATGAGCTTAAATTTATTGGCAGACACTGAATGTAGTCCAACATGCCCTTCTGCTTGAAAGGGAAGATGTTACTAGTCACTGAGTAGGTGATAATGTAGTTTCTGTGGAAGACAGCAACTCCTGGCTCTGCTGACTTCAAAACTTAGTGAGAAGCAGGAGATGGGATCTGCTGCCTTTCTCAGGAAGCCGTGGCTTCCTGCCCTGTTGCGTTCAAGAGAATACCTATCAGTGGGAGGTCTCTGGATCTGCTTGTGGATACAGCACCTCAGCTGCGGTTTGTTGGCACCTCGATTTGGAAAGGCAGCAGTACCTGAGATTTTCCATGTTAGGTACCAGAAGTCTATTCCCAGGTCTATGACCAGCGATGTTATAAAGTCTCTCAGATTTATAAAATAGACAGTTGAATCTCACCTGGGTCCGGACACAGGAGTATTGCATTATTTCCAATAACAAAACTACAAATTGCAATGAACTATGATCGGTCAACAGAAACACAAACTGAGAACTGGGAGTGACCTGCTGGCTTCCCTTCTGATAGCTACCTTGCTGAGCCAAATGTAACTCCCCAAATCTGTAGGTTAGTCCTCCTCTGTGTTGTAGACAGAGTGTAGAAATAGAGCATGTTCAGTGAAATTGGTGTTTAGGGTACAATTAACACAGAGCAGAAGGATGGAGATTTAAGCAACAGGCCTCTAGAAATCCCATAAACAAATATTTTTGTGATGTCAAGAACTGGGTTATTATGAGGACAGTAAAAGGCACTTCTCTGGCAAATGTCTGTTTCAAGCCCAGGCACTGTAGGTTAAAGATGCTATATCTATAAAAGAAACAGAGATTAAGAAAAAGAGTCACTGAATTCATTTTGAGGAATGATGTAAAGTTTTCATTGAGTCTTTCTATGAAAATTCAGCTAATACAGAATAAGCATCGTGAAAAATAATAACACTTAAATTCAGTAGCATCAAATAATTAAAACAATAGTGTGTTATGGAGTTTTGCTGACTCCATTACCAGCTCTGCTCATAGGTGCATGACAGTTTGGATCCTGTAAGTAAAAATAAATAGGTCTCAAACATATACAGTAACTTTAATATAAATTTCCCCTTCCCTTCATATCACAATTTCTTTATACCATCTTTTTTTATTTTATTGTAACAGCCTTATGATTCTCTTCAGTATTTTATTTTCTGAAGCAGTCTTTAATCTTTCTTTCTGCAAAAAGGTTAACTGCAAAGCAGTGTTTCATAAATTACAGCTTTATAGAAAAAGCTATAGTGAGAAAGGGAGAAGACTTAAATTTTGTAAACCTCTGCATAAGTCTCTGCCATTACTAACAGTTACTAAAGAACCTGACTTAAACCCCGACCTGTGATAAGCTGATATCCTAAGCTAAGCCACTTCTTACTGTCCTGTGTGTTTTATTTGTGAGATAATTATTTTCTTTGTTTGACTGTTAAATGTAATGTTATCTTGGTGTCACTACTTAAATTCTTCCAGCTGAATGCTGGATCAAAACAGCAAATTTCAGAAACTATTTGGAAAATGTCAGTCCACAAACCCTATATCAAGAAAAAAACAATGCCGTTCATTCTTAGTGATCCCCTTCAGATAAAATTCCCCTTACTTTAAGGGAATGTTTGCCAGAAAAAAGAAAAATATTGCAAGCAGGGTTGGTTGCCTGACATTCCTTTTTAAAATACAGTTTTTGTTTTCTTTTAATTTTGACACAACATCTTTGCTCTGAAGTTTCCCATACCATGTGCCTGATTTTTGCCTGATTTTTTTTTCATTTCAACTAGGTTTGCCAGCTTTTTTTGTCATTGTTAAAAATTACCAAGATCCTTCCTTTCAGATGTTTTAGCAGCTCTGTGTTTTGGAAAATAGCTGGACTGCAAATTTAGCTTGATTAGCTGAACTGGGACAAACTGTCATAAATAGCAACCTGTTTTAAATCTCAAACAAGTTTCATTTTGCATATGTTGAACACATTCTTATTTAGCTTGACATCTCATTTCATCAAATAATATTTTGCCTCCCCATAGCTTGGAGTGCTGAGCACATTGCGCATAAAATATCCACAGAATCACCCAATAATTTTGCTACTGGTGTCTGTGGGGTGAAATGCTACTGGAAACCAGAACTGAGTTCAGTAAATCTGCTCACCTGTTCTGTTAGTGTGAAGGTTTTACCCTCCTAACCCATGAGAGAGGGGAGAAGACTGAGAAGAGGAAAATGGCACACCTGGGAGAAGAAGAAAAAAATGACTGGATTTGGAAAGGAGATAGTCCAGAGAAATAAGACATAACACTGAAGAAAGAATGAGACTGAGAATGGAAATGAGTCCCAGGACATAAAGGGAATAGAGTAGGCAGACGAATTAGAAACAGAAAGAGAAATTAAATGCAAGGCATTTTGTAGAGAATACTGACATCTCATAGCTAGGGGAAAAGACGATGACTGCTTGGTTAAAGTGAATGACATGAGAAGGCATGAAGTATTAGGTGGTGGTGGTAAAGTTCAGAATAAAACTGAATGCAGGTAAATATAATTAGAAAGAAAATCTGAAGAGTGGAAGAAAGAGTGATTCTGAAAGGGAACAAAGAGCCAAGGTAGATAAGATGTAAGTACAGGCCAAATGACTTGAGTAAGAACAAATCCGAAAAGTAAAGTATAGGGAAGAAGATCAGAGGAAGCTACTATCGTGTTGCTTCCTTGAAACCTTGGAAAAGCATCCTTGTTCTTATCATATACCTGGAAACCATACAATAGAGAGTGTGCAGTTCATAAAGTTGATCCACCTATAAAATTTTGAAGTGTCACCATCAGTTAATCTAGTAGCCCAAGAGAGTGAAGTCTGTGTTGCGAACTTGAACATTTCTGCTAGCCGACCACTTTAAGGGCTTTTCTTGCTTTAAATCTAGGAAATTACAGAAAGTATGCATAAAATGCTAAAGTGAGATTTCCTAGTTCTGATACTCCCTAGTCTTGGGGTTGTTAGGCCAAAATGACACACAATGGAAATGGTATGTGGGCTTGTCTGCATGTAACAACCATAGATACTTCATAATATACTTCAAGGTTTTTTGTGTACTATTGATTATGCAATGATTTTGCCAAACAGCTGTGTCTGTTCTCTCTTTTCATCCTGCATTCCCTATTGCTCATGCAGCCTATGGTGCATATCGCTTTTCCAAGACAAGATTCAAATTAATTTTTCTTTTCTAAAAGCTCAGGCCTACAAAATATGTAAGCAAGTTCCTAAAATGAAGGAACAAACAATCTGTACGGCTCATATGTGCCCTTTCTATCAATTATTTAGTAAGGGAGCAACTTAAATGGAAAGTTTTCATGATTCAGACAGTTACATGTTCATGGAAAATATGAAAAATGCATTGGCACAGAGCTTTTTGTGGATGTTGTTATAATAATGGTGCCAAGAAAACCTAATCTAAGCCTAGAAAAGATCTAATAGGTCACAACAAATGTGTGTGGGAGAGAAATGTTTGCTGTGAACACATTGACAGATTTTTATTTTTTATAGAACAGCAGAAAAACACAATTCTGATTGTAGGTCCCCTGAGAATATCTATTTTTGTTCACTGAGAAAAATCAATAACTTTTTTTGGAAGGATCAAGATATAGAATATCATCATTTTTTGTACAACAGGGTTGTTATACCGTGAAAACATGCCAAAACGTCTTGGGGAGAGAGGCAGAATCTATTAAGAAAAACATTCATTTGTCTTTATTATTGGCATAATTTCCATAGCAAAAGATGCAAATTTGTCAGATTATTTTATTTTCCTCACAAATTTTACTGGAAGTTGGGTCATACCCAAGTAACCCGGTAATCTCCCACCTGTAGAGCATTAATATAGTGTATAGAACAGCAGATTTATGACTCGTTCCAAAGACAAGCATGAAGCTATATCTTTTCCTTTTACTGAGAGGGCCTCTGCATGAGATGAACTAATACATTATTGTAGCCTAACATACTTGTTAGCTATTTTCCTTTCCTGAATTAAAAAATTGAATTATATACACTCAGTCTAGTTACTGAACCTGTAAAGTTTATTAAAGTTTATCGACCATGTGTATACACTTCAGGATTTAGGTTCAATTGCTTCTTTCAAGCTGGAACATTGAATTAAGATGCAGTGCCTTGCTGTGGCTCTCATGGACTCCAACTGAGCTACAGGTAGCAAAAGTCTCCTTCAATTAGACATAATCATCACTCACAGTCAATAATTGTGCTAAAGGCTGCTTTCAAATCTGTGAGGGATTCGCATTTAATGTACTGATTCAGCTTGTCTGAGCCAAATTCACTGTGTACTGAAACCAAAGCAATTTAGTTCTTGCCTACGGCCCTTTTGGCAGTTCATCTAGTACTGAGCACTGTAAGGACTGTGAGATACAATTTAATCTGAGACATCTGTGCACAGACAGGACCTTTTCCGTAACAGAGAAAGACTAAGTAATGGCTAAGCTGTAGTTTTATGTGAAGAACCAAGTCTTATCTCTCCTCTGAAAAATAAAGCATTTAAGATATAGTAGAAAGCCAAACGAAAAAAGAAAAAAAAAAAAGAAAAGGAAAAAAAGGAATAAAAATATCCTTGGATTTATGAAATGCACACTGAGGCTACTAACAGCTTTCCTTGCTCCTAACCACATAAAGCACTTGAGCCGTGATCCTTGGATTAACCATTTAAAGATATTATACTTATCGTCAGCTGCAGCTGACTGGAAAGATCTTTATTAAATATGAAAGAGAGAAGGCTGACTGCTTGTGATTTTTTGTACAAATATCAAATTTCCTTTGTATGTATTCTTTCTGGCTCATGATGTTATTGGAGAAAATGATATAATATTTATCTCCTATATCATCCTGACTCCAAAAAGGCTTGATATTTCCAGGAAAGACTTTAAAGTCCTGTAGTTACCATGCATAATATTAAGTAGGAAGTTTTAATGATAGTGAACCAATAGCTGATAGTGTCTGCCAAGTTTTACTGACTTAAAACAGGTTTTCGCCATGAGTTTGCACTTAACCCTTCTGTGATGTCTGCTTGCTGTTTTTCTGAAATAATGGTAAAGCTTGATATAATGAAAGAGCCATTGGATATTTCTTCAAAATCTGTTTCAAAACACTTTTGAAAAAAAAAAAAAAAAAGCAAGTCAGAGAGCTAGCTGGAAAGGTGAAGACAGATCTGTGTAATCCACTAATCACAGAGATCTTGCCTTTTGTCAAAGGCCCTGCTTGTATGAAGCAGGAAACAACACAACAACCTTCGTTGGCCGACACCTATTTGGCAAAAATACAACTAAGAAGGTAAAGCCCTGTCACCAAAGACTGTGAAAGCATGAAGTATAAAAGCTTGGCCCTGGAATCCAATTATGATAAAATACATTGTTAACATAAACTTTTCTACTGAGGCTCTGAATTATAAGTTTGAGGGGCTAGTTGAAACCTCCACCAGTGTTAACAGAGTGGCAGCAAAACCCATCTACAATTTCTTTAAGTCAGGTTACATATATAACCTTCAAAACTGACAAAAAATTATCTGAAATTTTCATTTTTGGTCAAGATATGATGCCTTGAGTGGAATGCAAGGTAATCAGAATTTTCCCTATTGATTTTCTGTAACAACCAGAGCAGCCCATTGGCTTGTTTCTGTGTTATTTTGAGGTATCTAATGAGCTATGAGTCATGCAGTGGGGGCACTGCAGTACCTGGGCACCTAACTTAGGTTTCTGAATAGATTTAACTGCAAGGATAGGATCCTGTGACATCTGGGATTACTTCTGCATGCCTACCAACATGAACTGTTAAATTTGAGATAATGTTCATAGTAGGTGATTGCCATATGCAAATGACGGCAGCAGTCCAGGATGTGGACGCAGAATATCTCGGTGAAGGTCTTCACTACCAGCCTTCAGAATTTTGCTTTCTTTTCAGCTTGCCTCTGTCTGGCTCTGAATTTTGCACTACTGGCAGCTTAGATGCCCAGTTGAAGAGAAGAATAAAGAAAGTCTTCATCCTGAATATGCTGCCATCCTAACAGTTGGCTTCTGTCTTGAGAATCATAGAATCGTTATGACTGGAAAAGACCTTCAAGATCATCAAGTCCAAAGTCCAACCATTATTTAACTCTATTGGACCCACTTCTAAACCACGTCCCTGAGCACCATATCTAGATGGTTTTTAAATACATCCAGGGATGGCAATTCAACCACTTCCCTGGGCAGCCTGTTCCAGTCTTTGATAACCCTTTCATTGTAGAAGTTTTTCCTAATATCTAACCTAAACCTCCCCGGGTGCAACTTGATGCCATTTCCTCTTGTTCTATTGGTTGTAACTTGTGAGAAGAGACCAACATGCACCTCTCTACAACCTCCTTTCAGGTAGTTGTAGAGAGCAATAAGGTCTCCCCTCAGCCTCCTTTTCTTCAGACTAAACAACCTCAAGTCCCTCAGCCACTCCTCATAAGACTTATTCTCAAGTTCTTTCACCAGATTCATTGCCCTTCTCTGGACTCTCTCCAGCACCTCAATGTTCTTCTTATACTGCAGCACCCAAAATTGAACACAGTACTGAAGGTGTGGCCTCACCAGTACAGTGGGACAATCACTTCTCTAGCCCTGCTGGCTACACTCTTCCTGATGCAGGCCAGGATGCTGTTGGCCTTCTGGGCCACCTGGGCACACTGCTGGCTCATGTTCAGCTGGCTGTCAACCAACATCCCCAGGTCCTTTTCCACTGGGCAGCTTTCCAGCCACTCCTCCCCAAGCCTGTAGCGTTGCATGGGGTTGTGGCCCAAGTGCAGGACTCGGCACTTGGCCTTGTTGAAGCTCTTACTGTTGGCTTCAGCTCGTCGATCCAGCCTTTCCAGGTGAAGAAGTGAGTCCTGGAAGCTCACAGCATGTGTGGCTGTGGGTGGACATTTTACATAGGTGCCCTTATCACAGGAGTCTTGTGCACTTACCAGCAAGAAAGAAAAAAAAACCAAACACCCACACTCCACAGCTACATAAAATGATGTTTACATCCCTTTGTTGGATCTGAACCTTACTGCCTTGTGGCAGGCACTGACTTTTTGTTCTTTATGCTAGCTGATGGTCAGATAAAGGATACCTTATTCATGGCTAGACCTGCTACTTATTAAATACATATACTGATCTCGCTACTTGTTTTGATTACATTACAAATTTCCTACAAGGAAAGCATGAAAGAATAAAAAAGCTTACTTGTTTCCCTTGATAAAATAAAGGCTGAATAAGAATATTTTGCTTTCTGTGTTTTCATTGTCCTTGTTTATTCATCAGGACAGAAATAAATCAGGGACAGAAGAGAGCTTGTTAAGCTCAACAATGAACAGTGTTAGCTCATGAATAAATTGCCCGAAGAAAATGCAGGTTGGAATTATAAGAAAGGCCATCAAGAGAGAGATTCTAAGTCAGCCTTTCTAATGGTATAAGGAAAAAACCACCCCAAACCCCACCTTGGAATCATCTTAACCGGAAGTTAGAAAGCTGATATAAATGTACAACATGTATGTCATACCTTGTAATAGAGAAAGACACTTTTTCACCCAGAAGATCCATCCCAATCCTGTGTTCCCAGAAGTGAGTTCCATAAGTGCTGCCCTGTGAAGCTGAAGTTCCAGGAGAAGATTTTTTACACCCAGTAAATTAATGCACCATTACTTAGGGTTTTCTGACTTTCCAATTTTTGTTGCAGAGCTCTTTAGTATCTCCTTGTAAAGGACATGGTACTTGGTTGAATGGCATTGTATGTAGAAGATATTTCACAGTGCATTATCAACTTCATTTTTCTTAATATACTTTTTATTAATTTAGCTGTAATGTGTAACCTTTAGGTAATTCACAGGGGAGTTAATGACCAGCTGGACAGATTGAGTCCCTGAGGTAAAAGTAGTAGCTCTTAATGTTTCAGCCAATCAAAGGTTTTAGACACTACAGGCTAATGAAACATTTGTTAGTGAAAGGTTCCTCATACACAGCAATTTTCCCAATTATTTTTTTTGTTTCCAACATTAGCTAGAAATTCTATATTCAAGTCAAAGGACAATTTTATCAACCAGTTGTGAGAGTGGTATCTGTCCTATCAGACCACCTTCTGAACATAAGATTAGAGACCTGTGAAACTTTCCCTTGCAGACAGCTTGTGTAGCCTTTCAATTTTGGTATCTTCATATATTTTGAGACTGTTATTATGACTGTTACCATTTTTAACCGCTAGGTTTTACACGGCCTGGAATTGGATGCCAACACCAGGTAAAATGCAGTCCACATTCACCTCCATGTTTTTGAATGATAACAAAATTTCAGGGCAAAAAGGAAATCTCAGATTCACTTCATCAATTTTTCCAAGGTTCACACATCTGTATTTAGATGTTAAAATTATAAATGCTTGTATACTGTTGTAAAAAAGAAATTATAAAAGTGGGAAAAATCTGGAAAAAATATTAATCAAACAGTTTATTCAGTTAATATAAATTTTTGTAGAGTAATATGCTAAATGAATGGTATTATATCCATAATAGACCTAGTGAAATACTCAGAGGAAAAGTCATTGAATAATTTATTCAATGAAAAATGACAAAATTCACTGAATAATGTATTCACTGAACAGTACGCAGCTCTAAAATTTTTTTCTTAAAAGATGTAGAGAAATATTTCAAGATGTTAAGGCTTTGTCTTTTATCCTGCTTTATCCTGAAAATCAACACAATTCTGAGTTTAATCAAACTCAAATGGTAATGATAAGAAAACTTTCAAAGTTTCTCTGAGTTTGACTTTTCTTTGTCTGTTCCCCAGAATTTTTCAAAAAGCTTAGTAGCCAAAAAAGTCTGTAATCCTCCAGAATCCATCTTCAAAATTATGAAATGTTATGTAATAATTTTTTTTAATAACTAATGAACAAACCAAAGTATTTTTAGATGTTTAATTAACACAAATCTTCACATCCTGTTCATGCTCACAGTTCATGAACAATATTTGCATTCCTTTCCTTTGCAATTCCAATCCTTTGCAAAGGAAAATTTGAATACAAAATTCAGTGCTTTCAAAGAATCCCATTTGGATATGCTGGGCGTTAAATGTTAAAAAAAAAAACCCACAAACTATTCTCTTATCCAGCAAGAGAAAATGCAATGTCAGGCAGACACTTAGAGCTTCAGAAAGGAAAGATAGAACGGGCATGCCACAGGTCAAAAATGGATGGTGTTATCAGACAAATGGGTCACAAATATTTGCTTGAAAATATTAAACTAATTCTACATAAAAAGTGACTAGTTCAATGATAATTAGCTGCATTTTTACTGTGCGTATAATTTCTGTGATGCCACAACATCAGTGCTAACACCATCACAAAGATGATAAAGATGAAAGTAGCTAACCTTCAGGTTAACTCTAATTGGAATACCCTTAAATTAGGGGAAATGACATCTAACTTTAATGTGCAATAAACACCCTTATCATTTAGGTCAGCTCCTGCTAATTTGTTTGTGTACTGCAAGTATCAGTCATTTTTTAATTCTCTTGTGTTGCATGATATACCCTTTATAATTTGGATGAAATTTAATATCCAAACTTTACATTCTTAATGAGAAATTTTTAGTTTAATTGCACACTCTTTTATCTATTTCTGACTTTTTCTTTGGCATCTCCAGCTTGGAACTCCGGACCTATCTGCAATGCACTTTGTATTTAAATGACTCACCGTGCATATTTTATCTATTTTAATAGTAGCAACTATACAAGTGCTGCTGAAATTTGGCAACAAAGCTAGGCTAAATGAAACAGAAAAGCATGAAATAAGTTGACTGGTTTTTGTTCAAGAAGAGAAGCTGGAATCTGCAACAAGTTTCACTATCCAGTGCTGCAGCAACCAGCAATGGAGAGAAATGTATTATTGTTGTCTGTTCCTGCTTCCCAACTGAAATCACTCGTAAACCTTGTGAGGGTTTGTTATGGCATGATCAAATCATGCAATGAAGAAATGCACTCGAGAGTGGGATTCATCTCCCATAACTTTAATTGTCCATGGCTTAGAAGTCTGATATGTCTCTTCTGGTCTAAGCTTTCATTATAGCCAATCAAAAGAGATAGAAAAGGTACCCAGATGTCTAGACTAGACTTAGTGTTCAACTCTCTGTTCCTTATTCTAAAATTATAGGAACTCAGCCTGAAGTTCTCACTGCTGAACATCCATTCATTGCATAAAACACTACTGTCCTCCAAAGCTGGCACTGCTTAGTAACTTTCCTGGAAGTCACAAGAGACATTTGAGAAAGGTACGCCAGTTTAGTTATTCTTTAGGCCATAAAGTCAGATGCTCTATCTCACAAATTAAACAAATGGGGAATAAAGCGCTCTATGCTGTCTCCTGTGACATACAAAATATTTTGTGTTTCCCAACCATAATCTACCATCTTTTGCTGGAGTGACATAGCTTCCCAAAATGTTAAAATATTCCATGTGTGACAAAGTAAATGTTGAAATTTTTCATATTACTCTACAGCTAGGCAATTTACATTTTCAGCTTGTGCCATTATTAACATGGTGCTGGAGGGAAAATAAATATTTTCCATGTAAATATATAAAAATCTCTCCCATTTCCTTTATGAAAGTCACAGAAAGATTAGCAAATAGTTAGTTTAGACCATCAGGAAGACTCAGCTGGAATGGGAGTCTACGTTATTCAAGAGAGTTCTGATGGCAAGTGATGCTCTCTGTTATGAAAAATAATCATGCCATGACACAACACCACTGAGATATCAGAGTTGTCATTTCAATTCACACTTCTTGAGTATGTAAAGTGCAGCAGTTAAGTAATTTAATATTATTCTGTTGTTTTGTCCTCCTGGGAGTACAGAAAGAAATCATTAACTTCGAGCCTTTTATATGGTTTTCCCTGTAAGGAGCATTATTGTTTATGAGTATTTATTTAAATCCACCCATATATATGTGTGTGTGTATAAAATATATATGTTTACATAAGATTGATTCTGAATATATATACATATAGATGTAAAAATGTATATATATGTATAAAAGATTCTGGATTAAAAATATACAGGAAACTGCTCTTTAGAAAACGGAAAAAAAAAAAAAACACATCCAAATGTTGAGTCATTGAATGTTATTTCTGTGACTACAGGCACAAACTACATTTTGTTAGGGGGAAAAAAAAAAAAACAAAACAAATACCTAAGCAAAACCTTGTCTTGCTAAGCCCAAACTTGGGCAAAACTAGGTTTCATATGTTTAGTTTTACCTGTACCAGAGAATAAGTAACATTTTTTTGCTGTGGTTTTGGAAATTCTACCAAAGTATCTGCCAGTCACTTGTCAAATTCCATGTTGTCATTCTTGGATGTGAAGATTTCAATAGCAGTCCTGCTGAGAATGATAACTGCTTATGTATGTGTTTGAACATGCGATGTAAACTGTGATCCTCTGTGTTCAAAGCTACACAATGTTTGTCTAATCTGTTTGATGCTATTCTTCCCAAAAGGAATGTATTGTAACATCCTATAAGATACAGAAGAGATAAGATTCAACTGACACAAGGAATTATACTTACACCTATGACATAGCTGAATGACTCCTCAAATTACAGAATGGTGAACAAACCCGTATTATGTCATATCGCAAGAAAAAGTCATCAAAACCCGGCACTTATTAATGGTGTTGGAAAAAGTTGCTGACTTTATTTCACATGTAACAATGTGTTGCAAAAAGAAGCACTTAATGTTAAGCAATGAAAGACAAACCAATGCTAGTATATACATTCAATCTATGTAAACTGATAAATGCATATTGTAGCCTGGTTTTACATTTCAGAAATGAATGAGAGTTTAATTCATAACTAAATATCCCTATATTTTCTGTTAAGAAGGCAAAAACATGTGAGATGTGTACATTCAGTTGAGTTTATCAGTGTGCATCGACATATAAATGTTCAAAGTTTTCAGGAAGCATAACTCCTATGCAATAGAAATAATTTTCCAGCACATCTACCTGCAACATTACTTTTGAAATAAAGTACACTGGAAACTAAGTATCAGGTATAAATGTTACCACTTGCTGAATTGTCAATGCTTGCCCTTCATAAATCATGATGTTACTAAATCTGTCATAAGGCAGACAATACAAAAAGCTGTACTGCATCACTAGTTGAATGACAACATACTTATTAACCATGCCTATTGTTTTCCAAGCATGAGATTCTGCAACTTTAGCAGGATTCAGTTGTTTAACCATTAACTAAGTATATTTGAAGATAAATTGTTGAAATCATTAGGGACCATTGCTATGTAGCATGACTGGTTTATGATCTGCATTAGAAACTGTCTCCTTTTATTATGATGAAAGCATTTTATTTATAGCAATTATTGTTACATATATTCTGAAATGATTTATTGTAGTGGATGGGAAAGCAACACATTGAAATTTTACCGAGGAGTTTTCATTGATGTTAATAAGTACATAAAGATAACAAATGTTGAATCCCATCTACCAAATTGGTAACTATTATTAGTTATTGCTCTTGTTTAGTTTTTCTGAAAATTGTGCATTCCTGTAACACTATCAAGTGTTGTAAGCAAGACACAGGCACAATATACTTTTTTTGATGTGAACCACATCTCTAGGTGGTAATTTAAAGATTACTTGCAAAAGTAGGACTTACATTCAAAGAATCATTCACACTGGATGTACAACTTTATACCTCATCTTAATAGCAGTTCTTGCTTGTGTAGCATCCTGATGTGCCTTGCATCTTCCATGCATGTGTTTGCAAAGGTTGAACTGAAACACAATTAATTTAACTGTGTTTCAGAGCATATTATATATTTTAGGTTTCTTATGAACCTACTTAATCAACGATTTAGATAACATGAACAGAAATTATGTATTAGTACAAATCATGCCTTCTTTGCTATCAGTCTATGCCTAAATTAAAATTTCAACACCATGTCTTTAATAAAATCATGACCAATAAGCATTACTCATCGAAAAATTGTTTCCTTCCCTAATTGTACCCCTATGTTTGGTCATGTAATCCCTCTAAAATGTAGCTTCACTTCAGAATTAGTACAGAATTAGCTTGTTTAAGGTGTGAAAAGTTTGTTGTCTTTAGTCTTATAACTGGAGGCTCAGTCCAAGGCCACAAGTGTAGATATTCTTGTTCTGTATGAAAATACAGCCTAAGGAAGACACACTTTCTGATTCTGAGCTTTCCTCCCTGTCCCTTAGTGTCTCTTGGAAAGCCAGCAGCTAGACTAGCTTGAGGTGACACTGGGAATACTGATGTTGATATATCGTGCTTGTCTAGGGTATCAGTCACTATTTGTATTCCCTAACACAGCTGGAAATGTCTTGCTTGTCAGATGAGTTCTTAAAGCATCCTTTGCTGAGTTCTCAGCATCAGCAGCTGAGTTAAGGTTGATGATAGTAATATTAAAGATCCAGAAATAAGCTCAATTTCCTGTGAACCATGATGTAATCTGAATTAAGTAACACGTCTGATAGAAAAAAGAAGAGACTCACTATCACATGTGATTAGTGAATCAACCATATTGCATCATTGGTTCAGTGTTATTCTGCTTTGTTTTTATTTTCTTTGAAGGACTGGCTATGGAAAGTCTACCCATGTGATAAACTAACAGAGGACTAAAGAATAATAATAATAAAAAATACTGCATTTTTTACATGTTATGTAAGAGTTAAGAGATGAAAATGTTCAAATTCTTATATCTAGCTATCAGTATTAAAAAAGCAAAATATACGAAGAATGGTCACACCAGTAGTGTCCCAAGAGACTGAAATGTTGTAGTTTTTGCCTACAGTTAATGTCTGGCATTTATGCCACACATTGTAGCTGCTTGAATTTGAATCTCCAAAATACTGTGACTTAGATATTAATGATTTTATAAGCATTTATCATAACAATATAAATATGTACTTTCTTGGGGTTCTGGAACATAATCAAAACTTTTTCTTACATTTTCTCAGGCTATTCTACATCATAATTATAAGAATAGCATATTCTTTTAGATGTTTCATCTCGTATATATGTGCCTATTGTGAAATAAGTTGGGAGCCTTAATTGGCAACCCAAGCAATTTCAGGGTGTACATCCAATTATTCATGTTTAGATTTTGATTAAATCTCTGTGACAGATTTTACCCATTGTGCTGAATGATGTTTGGTTGAATTTGATCATTGCCTACTGCTTTATACAGTATATTCCATAGTTATAAATGCAACCGACACATTTATTTTGGCTTACTAGGATTATTTTAAGGTTACCAAAAACATGTTTAGTCCATAGTTCAGGCAGACTGGGCTATATCAGATGGCTGTGTCTGAATTCAGAATTTCAGTAATCAAGACAAACAAGTTTTAACATATACGAAATCACCTAATAAATAAACAAAAAAACCCTTCAAATTTAACTTACTTCAGAACTCCTTTTCATGTATAACTGGTCAGTATATGTAGGGTGGGTCATATAAATCATAGCTCTAGTAATCCAATAAATAAGTTGGTATCATGTACTTCCTACCTTGTGATGAACTTGAGGAACCACTGGCCGAAAAGTGTCATAATTTTCCTCATTTTGTGGTATATATCTCAATTTCTAACTTATTTCAATAATGCCATACTTTTAGAAGATGATCCCAAGCATTTAGTTACTCTCTGTACCTGGCCTATTTTATTATTGAGCTCCAAAGAAAGAAAGAAAGAAAAAAAAACAACCAAAAACCAACTAAGAAGTCCAGCTATCACCCATTTAGGAAGGAATATAACTTCATGCTGGGATTCATTCCACATAATAACAGGCCTTTTATTAAAGGAACATCCCGGAACACTAAGTAAACAGCAATGTACAAAAATGCCACAAGGTAAAGAATTCTCTGAAGGTTCCTCTGCAAGCAATTGAGTTGTGGAACTGGCTATCTTTATCCTTGAGACAACATTTATTACTTTCTGAAACCCTCCAGGAATTGTCACTGGATGTTCACTAGGTATTTCTAACTTGTAAACATGGTCACTGTCCTTTGAAAGATTTTACTTCCTTGCAAAAGCTCAGAAGAGTTGAACATACTCAGGTTTGATCAACTGTCTGTCTGAAAATATAGTTTGTACTTCTCTGTGCACTAGGTAATATACCAATGCATCCTAATTAGCATGGTGAGGGGAAAGGGATCTGGAGAGTAAAAGGCAATAGGATTCTTGCCTTACTTACAGTTAGCTATGTTAGTATGTTAGAATATAAAACGAAACTTTTCACAGAAAAAAATTACAAAAAATCTTTGTAAGTTAGAGCCTTAACTTGCATAAAGCACTATATCCATTCATTCTCAGCATCCGTTCTTACATATCCTCTTGATAAGGGTTTACCAGATGATCTTTTTTGCTTTCCTGTGCTAGTGGGGAGGTTTTCATAACCATGTAATCTGCATAGTTTAATTACTAAAGGAATATAAGACTATTTTTTGAATGAACAAGAATCTTAAGATGCGCCTTAGTATGTGTCAGGGATATCACCTCCTATTTCAGAATGGAAGCCATTACTAACCTATTTCATGAAAGGCAAGGATTAAGTTAAACTATGTTTGTTTATCACTGTAACTGCTGTTTTTCATAAATAGTATGTCATCGAGGATTACATGCAAACAATAAAACAGCAGCATTGTCTTTCTCTTGTTTATGAGTTTTCATTAATTCATTGAAAAGGATGAAAGCCTCTGGTGAAACTTGGCTATAATCAATGCTCTATATCTTACTTTGCTTCACCAAAACCCAAAAAGAGATCCTCAAAACAAAGTATACGCTTATCCTTGCTGAAGGGTTGTGGCATAGAAAGATAAAACAAGAATAGGAAAAGGAGGAATTAAAGAAATTTCTGAATCATACAGTCCAGTCTCCTGTACTGGGAGAGATCACATTAGATAATCAACTCCAAACATGTTCAACTCCATTTTGAAAAGCTATTAATTTCTTAATTCATCATCCCCTATTGGAAGATTGTTCCAGAACCTAATTTCTTTTATAACTATAAATCTAATTTCAGACAAAAATATATACTTCTTCATTTAAAATCCAGTTTATCCACTACTTTTAATCTTAAGTAACTTTATTCCCCTTTTCTGCTTCATGTGCTTATACATAACACTCATGCCAATTAACTCTTTCATTAGCTTTAAGTTTTTTCTTTAGCATAAGTTGTACTTTCCTTCAAAAGATTTCCTATCACCATACTACGCACCTGCAGCAACTGCTGTTTAAGCTTCTATATTATGGGCAGGACTATTATTAATCTTGTTAGACTTCAAAAAATGGAGGGTTAATACTTTCCAAACACAGCCTTAACAGCTTTGCTACAGTACTTTTTGTTTTAGTTATCAATATTATGTTTCTTGCACCAGTAGTCTAGGTTTTTCTGGTTTTCTGCCTTGTCTACTGCCTGTTTGATCACAGTGGTTGCTGTCAGTTTCCCAATGGAAAGGATATCCTTTTCACCAATTTTGTGAAGTTTATATGTTCTCACGGATATTGATGCTTTATTTTTTTGGCCATGTTTCCCACATTTATGTTACTTCACTTAGGTATTATTCTCTAAGCGCAGGAGAAAAGACGCCATTTGTCTAATTCAGATTGCTCATCTTATTCCTTTTTTAAATTATTCTTATGAGTCATGGCAAGCCTATGACCAGGAAAAACACGTACATATCCATGGACTTTTTGAATGAACATCTCCATGCCTTCCTAAGAGTGCCAGTCCTTGATTAGTCTCTTGTTCATCATCACCTCCAACCTTCTTGTTTAGAGAGTAAAAGTACCACTAAAGCATCTTCCTTAGCTTGGTGTAGTAATCCTTGCTGCACTGCACTGAAAAGTTTACTGTAGCACTGCCAGAGAATGATCAGCAGGTTCTTTCTCACTGTTTGCAGAATCCTTTTCAGCTTCATACACAGAGCCATGGTGATTGCTTCTGGCACGTGGTGCATGGGATTTTTGTTTGCTTTTTTTTTTGGCCACCACTAAACAATGTCCCTAAACACCACATTTACACGTCTCTTAAATACCTCCAGGGGTGGTGACTCCACCACTTCCCTGGACAGCCTGTTCAAATGCTTGGTAACCCTTTTGGTGAAGAAATTTTTCACTATATCCAATCTAAACCTCTCTTGGCACAACTTAAGGCTGTTTCCTTTTGTCCAATCATTTGTTACTTGGGAGAAGAGACTGACCCTCACCTCACTACAACCTCCTTTCAGGTAGTTGTAGAGAACGGTAAGGTTTCCCCTCAGCCTCCTCTTCTCCAGGCTAAACAACCCCAGTTCCCTCAGCCTCTCCTCATAAGACTTGGGCTCCAGACCCCTCACCAGCTTCGTTGCCCTTCTTTGGACACAGTTCAGAACCTCTATGTCTTTCTTGTAGCGAGGGACACAAAACTGAACACAGTACTCAAGATGGGGCCTCCCCAGTGCCGAGTACAGGGGGCTGATCGCTTCCCTAGTCCTGCTGGCCACACTGTTTCTGATGCAAGCCAGTTTACTAGTACTAACTGTCTTGATAACACACTGCTAGCCCTTGTGAGTTTTTCAACACCTTTTTTGTACTAGGGTGGCCAAAACTAAACACAATATTCCAGGTGTGGCATATATCATTTGTGAAGAGAGTGTACTGCTAACTCCAATTCAGTTTGGCACCCATTTTAACCTCATGGACTTTTTAGCTGGGCTGATGTTCAGTCGGTTGGTTCTCTGATGCCTACTTGATGCATGTGCAGAACTTTGCATACCTCCTCATTGAACTTAAGGAGGTTTCTGTTGACCTAGTCTTTAAGTATCTCAAAATCAGTCTGGACTGAAGCTCTACTGCTCTGCAGTCAATTCCCGTCCTTGTCCCCAGTTTAGTGTCATCTGCAAGTTTGCCTTCAGTTTTATCATCCAGGTTTTTAGTTAAGCAACTGAACGAGATCAGCCCCAGTATTGCTTGCTGCTTATTGCCTCCTAATTAGATATTGAGCCACTGATTATTGCCCTTTGGGGTCTGTGGCCTAATCAATTTTTAACTCATCTCTTCTCAGACTTCTCTCACTTTGCCATTGTGGTCACATGATTCCAAAAAGCATGCTTCTGCAAAGCAAAGATCTAAACCCATATGAATTTTCTTATGAACTCGTATGACAGTTTTGTTGAGTAACACATAGCAAAAAGAAAACCCATGTCAGCACTTTGAGGTGGCCCTCGTTCCCAGGAAAAATAACAAACATGGAGAAAGAAAAGACTATGCCAGTGATCAGGCAGCTCTCACTTTCTCTGCCAAGAAGATCACAACCATGCAAAAGCAAATGTCTTGCTCTAACACGAAAGTGATGGGAAGCTGCTGAACATTTGCGTGTTCCGTTGGATATCAATGCAGCCTGGAAGATGGAAAATAAAAGCCTCCCCTCAAAGTATTGCTTCTGATGAATTCCTACAGTTAGAAAAGCTTAACATGTTCAGAAGTCAAAACCAAATAACATACCAGACAAGTGAAATAATTTTGAAGCATTTGTCTTTTCAATATTGTTTTCTCCCTCCCTCTCTGGCTCAACCACGCACTCCAGTGCACAGACACTCACAGATGTCTGAGCCAACCTGCCAGCTGTAGCTCGGGAAAGAAAGTTCTGCATCAGGATGCCTCCATCTGCCCCACCCTGCCCACAAGGATGGCTGTAGACAAATTAAAATATCTGGCAAGCAAGTTCGGTATTTCAACAAACAGTGACTTCTGAAGCTAGGCACATCGCGAGGAGAGTTTGCGCCTTCTGCTTAGAGATGCAAGTCCTCACATTTTCGTCAGCCAAGCAATCCAAAAGCTCAGAAGATGAAGCACTTATCCTCACCAGTAAGCAGTAAAGTTGGGTTTGACAATAATGCTTTAACTCCATTTTGGAGTCTCCTTTAGCTCGTGGCAGCCATCTTGTTGCAGTTAAAGTACAAGCCCTACCAGACTGCTCCCTCCAAAGAGCCTTTCTCAGAACTTGCCTTACAGGTATGGCGTAGTCCTTAATGATTTTACGGTCTCAAATATTTCTATATGTATTTATTTAAAATGAATTTCAACTTACATTGAAAAGACAAATATAACCTCACACAGGTTAATTTAAAAACTCTGGGTGTAGTTTAATTAACTCACTGTAAAATGCAACTGCTATGTTTGTCTGATACCTCTGTGCCTTGAAATTACTCTGATGACATGAAGTCTCTCTGAATCACAATAAGACATTGCTGAGCACTGTTGTTCACCCTAATTGCTCTGCTATTGGAGTTCTGGAGAAAATAAAAGCAAGCCGTGCCCATACACTCAGAACATATTCATGATGGTTTAAGAGTGGCTATTTGACATTTAAATCTCATCTAGATCCCATTTGATTTTGCCTTTACGATATCTTTGTTCAGTTGCCTTATGTATAAGTGTGATGGCAGACAGCCTGTTTGCTGAGGGAGCTTTCGGAAAGCCCACGTTGTGCTGGAAGCACGGTATTCCCTTGTCTTTAGCTTCTAATGACCTGTATTCAGCGAGTTTACACCATTTAATGATTGTCTGTGTTTCACTTTAATTTTGAAAGATGCTTTCCTCTTCTTGCACCCCTCCCTTCCACACACTATTTTTTCTGTGCTAAAATGACGACAATACACCCATTTTTTGAACTTATTGCAATAAATGTTTTTCAGCGGGGTGAATTTATATTGTTATTGTTATTATACTTCTTTTTGTAAATGCTTATATGTTGCTTATCTCTTGTGTCTGATTTTTTTTGCACAGAATTTGTCAATACTGAGAAGGTAGTAGAAAAGTCTGTCTGTCTGACTGTCTCATTTTTAATTTGTAATGTTTTGATTGGCTTGTCTGTATTGTGGATAACACCTGTATGCACAGGAGAAAGACAAAGTATAACAAAAGATTAGGTGTTTAAAGCTTAAATCCACTAAACACCTCTGTTACGGGAAATTTTGACATTGTTTAAATGCAGTCAGTTAACATTGTAACTAAAGTCTTTCCCATACAGAAAATACTTTACTGTAGGAATAGTTTTTTTTCCCAAATCTTCATGATCATGTCCATTAACTTCCTCACTAAAAGAGAACTAATTTCTCCTGTGATATTCCTGCAGTTGGCAGCAGTGAGATTGCCATAGAAAATGGAACAGTTGTCAGCTACCCAAGCCCAGAAGCTTTGAGTTTTCTGGTTTATTTCATATGGAAAATCAGGACACAAAGCCTTACGTTATTATAATGGTAAGTTTATACACTTACAGTCTCGGAAGATAAGAAACATGAAAGTTAAAATTTAAAATGAAAACTTGATTCTTTCCCTGAAGCAAAGTCTTAATTGTGTTTATTACTGCATAACTGTGTTGTAACAATTAGCCCACACATTTTTTCTCTCTTCAACAAAGGCCTCAATCCTGCAAATACTTATTAGCTACTGGATGTTTCCTGGGACCACACACAGTATGTAAAGTTAACTATATCCATAAATTTTTTATCTGGTTAGAGATGAACTAACTTCAGTTAGGAGAATTTGGAAACCTAAAGAAGCAACAACAAAAAATTGTCATCATTACCTGAGTCCACCCAAGTTAATCCTAATGTATAGCTCCAGAATTAATTTGATAAACCTTTCCATGGTGATGAATGTCTGTAATCTAACTTTTACTTCAGTGGATCAGTTCTGGCAGCACATCCCACAGAATAAGGTAACACCAGAATTGGAGGGAGATATTACAATGTGTGTAGTAGACACACTACATGTTTTATTTTGGGGTAGTAACGTTCTTTTCAGTGGCACTTTGCGGCAACAAACCAAATCAAAATATCCAGGTGACTGATTTATGTAAATGGATATACGTAACCATAAATTCATATTAAGAAATATTTTTAAACAGGGCAAACATCTGTAATCTTTGTAACTCTGTATTTGAACTTGTATATAACTTTATTCCATTTATTTTTTATTTTTACCATATTTTGCATTTGTGTTTACTCTCACTATATTAGCCGTCACTTCAAAATCCCAGTGAAGTAGCAAGCGTCTACAACACCTCAGCCCTGCTATTAGTTCCTAACAAAGAACATAAGGTATTTAGCATTTGCCCTGCGAAGCTCTCTGGAGTTAACACATCCTGATTTATTCGTTTCAGCCATTAGCAGCAAAACAAAATAACGTGGAAATGCTTTTGGTATCCTGCGGTTCCTCAATTTGTCTAGTTCCTGTCTTATGATTTATTTTTCCTAGATTCCATTGTCACGGGGCTCAGCAGCACCCTCCCAAATTCTGCAGTGACACTGGAGATAGGGAGGGCAGGCACGGCTTCCTTTTGGAGGCGGGAGGTCAGGCAGAGTGTTAGAAGGGCAGCCTGGGGTCAGAATAATACAGTAGGAGTACAGAGAGTACAGTTAGGTTAGCATATTGTTCTGGGGCTGAGAGCCTTTTTCAAACCCTGATCCATCTTCATCCTCGTAATTAGGCAATCCGCGCTTTCAAAGAAAGTGTTGCTATGAAACACGTTGGCAAATGAAGGCAAATTTGAGGCCTGCTCGTTTAAGTGTTGAGCTCATTGTTCTTGGTGGTGTAATTGGTGATCAAGAAGGCAATAAAACGGCATGGCCATTAAATGGCCCGAGCTGAAATTGAAAGGGGAGCATTTATACGGTGCAAGCTGCTGCGCGGAGGCTGTAACTTTCACCCTTACGTGAACCAGAGTTTACGGAAAGGCCTGATGGCATGGCTCTTGTTTCACCTCCAGGAGGCGGGGAGAAAAGAAGGGAGGAAAAAAAATTCAAAACTAAATAGAATTAATGAGCCTTCACACATTGTCCTGTTTCTTTTGTTGTGAAAAAGCTGGGCGAAAATTAAGTGGGATAAGAGAGGGTGGAAAAGAAACACCATTAATATCAGGTTGTAAATTCTACAAAACATTAACTTCATTACATGGCAATTACTGTCTGTAATTGGCAGAACGAAAGATTCCACTTTCTCATCAGTTACTAGTTGTATAGGACTCAGCATTTTTTTTTCTTGGCAAAGGTCACACCACTGATATAAAGAATACCTTAACGTGAACTAAAAGTATAACAAGTTCTTTTGCAAATAAGCAAGGGTGTAACTATTAATTGCTGCTAAACATCTTGCTCTGTTATTTTGTGCCAAAGCATGGCTCACAACTCAGAAAGATAACAACATTAATGATGTAAAAAGGAAAGCTTTTATTATTTCATGACTACTTTTTGAACAGAAGAAAAGCATGATTTAGAAAGGGATAAGATTATAAAGAAACAATGTTTGCTTTTGAAAATAGTTATCTCAAGAGGTTCTTAGAAATCATTGTCAAGGCTGTGCATGGCAAGGAATCACATGCTGTATGAAGAAGCATTCTAATTTTTTACAGTTTCTGTTATTATTACACCTTTGGATTGACCTTGCTTTTCATTTATCATGTACCTAGTGTGTTTGTGAAAATATTCCGCATATGCTGTAAGATGAACTATATCCTGACTCAGATTTATGTATGTAACTTCATCTGAAGCTCACATCCTTAAGACACATGTTCAATGTCTAATGGATTTTGTGAGGCAGCTGTAGAGGAAGACATTTAATCTAAATCAGTCTTGGGAGTTTTCTAAAGGAAGTATTTATTTCAAGAATTACATAATGAAGGAATATGATGAGGGGAGAAACCCATTTTTCACGTGGACATAAAAAAATGAAGTTGCATGTATTTTTTTGATCACTAATGGAGTCAAACAGAAGTCAAAATTTCAGAATTTCTGCCACTGAATTTCAACATTCACCTCAAAACACTGAGAAATACAAAGTAAGGAACTATGCCAAATTTTATTTAAGAAATCGTGAGCTATATAATTTGCTTATTTTTTATTAACAGAAAGCATTGAAACACTATTGAGTCAGCATATTTTCATTTCAGTTTGTTGGATAAAAAATGTTCATGACCCTTCTGCACTTCACGGTGCTATGAGGCATTCTCTGAGCTGGAGTTCAAGGCTGCCAGGTTCCCACTGCTCACTGCTCATCAGACTGTTTCTCTTCATGCACAGCATGCCATTTCCAACATGGAAGACACAGTCCCACCAAGAAGCTTTGCCTCTGAGGGGAGAAGAACTTAAGGAGCCAGAGTGGTCCCGGTAACTTCTGTGAGATGCGCGTATCACAGGCAGATGCAATGCTAATGTAAACAATAAATCAGTTCAGTCTGTTCCATACATTGAAACGATAAAAAATTTGTATTATACCAATTCACAATGAATCAGAATGAAATTTCCTGATAAAATATTCAATGTTCGTGGACAAAATTTTTAAATTGAAAGTCACTTAACAATCACTTTTCAAGTACCTACTTATTTTTATTATTTTTACTTAGTTTTGCTCATTGTTTTTAATTTGATAAAAGCATTTTCTGATATGGTTCATCATATTATTATTGGAATATTTGTGGCTTTGTAGTTGGTATTTTCTCAGTGTTTATCTCCTGAATACTTTATTTTTTAAAGTGAATACTGTGTTCTCCCCTGTCTAAATAACCAGAAAGGTCCAAGTGCATATCAGTAATAACGTAAAAATACCGCAACAGGAATGCTTTCACCATGTTTGATCTGGCTCAAGGAAAGGAAGGCATAAGACCTCTCTGAAACTAAGAACAGTCTGCAGTTTGGAATATGTGCAAAAAGAGCAGATCCATTTCTTTTCTAAGAAATATGAAACCCAGTGGTGAAGTGGAAAAGGTGGAGGAGAGATGTCTGAGGAAAATGTCAAACAAAAACCTGAGGGAAGTAAAAGTATTCACTGTTTTAAACCATTACTGCCAATAAGCCTTTGGCTGTCATGCATACACAGGCCAGAATCTGGCCTGTGATGGATTGCGTTTCGAACTACATTTGATTAACTCAAAAAAGAGAAAGGATTCATTCATATATATCGAGACATCATAAGATTTTGTCTACTGGTGAGTGTAAGAATAAGTTAAATTGCAATTGTCTCACAACGTTTGCTCTTTGGCTACTACAGCTACACCATGCTTACAGAATTGCACTAGTAAATTTTCTGCGCGAAAAACTTGCAAGAGCGATATATTAGCCTGGTTTCACCACCAGTAGTTTCCACAACATCTGAGAAGAAGTCAGTCAGCCATCAGGTCATCAGCCAATTTCATTTTACACCTGATATCCGCCAAGGCCAGCTCAGGCCCTCAAGTCTTCTGCAGCCATGTGAAAGAAGCCCTTGCTGAAGCAGGAACGCTGCGCAGTGCCATTCAGTGCAACGCGATACCCTGAATGAGCTGAACTAGCCTGGGATCTGGAGGCAGCAGAGACAGGTCAGCGTTGCGCTCCTCATGGACCAATTAGTACTGCCTAAAAAGGACATGAATTAATATTCTTCCATGGTGCTGCACTGTTCAGCAAAAATCTAAGAGCTCTGCCCAGTGGAGTGATGACATTGCCCGGCTGTCCCAGTCTGCCCCACCAGACAGCGCTACACCATAGGACCTGCACGACAGAGGCAGGAGCCAGATCCACCCTCCTTAAAAAAGGGTTACTGGAACAAATAAACATGTACAGACAAGATGGATAATGCTTTCCTCGGTATCAAAATAGGGACAAACTGGTGTACTATAACTGAGAAATAAACCCTTTCCTAGTCACTTTTGCTGGCAATTCAGATGCAAACGCTAGGTTTGAAACATACTTATGGGGCTAGAATACCGGTTGTAGTTGGGACACATTTTGTGCAGAGGAGAGAAAGTAGGATGAGGACAGAGACAATATGTTTATAAGGCTTCTATTTTTAGAAAACAATATTCTTCTCTCCTCCCTTTGTGACAGTATTATTTCAGTGCAGAAATATGTTTAGTATGATCTTTTTATCTTAAAAATGCCCCATAGACAGTGTTACTGTTTTCAAGAACATATAGGGAAGCTCAACAAAATTCAGGCTTTAGTCACTTTTCTTTTATAAGAAAAGTTATAATAAAGGAACAGCAAAAAATTCTGCATAACACTAATATTCCGTTTTATCACTGTTTCAAAAGTAGAACTGTGTGCAAAGCCTCTATAAATTCTCCAAATTGCTTCAGTAATGACAGGAGGGAAGGAGTTTTAAGAAAGAAGGAAGTTCTAAAATCACCTAAAATCTAAATTTTCACAATCTAAAATGTGAAAGGAAAGACGAGTTTATTAGTGTTTTGGACTTCTTTGTCGTAGATGTTTCTTCCCAGCTGAATCAACAGAGCTATCCAGAAGTACGTGCCTGCATTTGGGGCAGCTGTTCTTCACAACACATGCGGCTCCAGTGGAACTGTCAAAGGTGCCTGGCATACCTCGAGAATGAAGTGACTCTTTCATTCTTTAAACATGACGATGCTGATTATCATCAGCGGAGACAATCTTAAACTGCTTCAGTAGCCTGCACCCTGTCTATTTACAGGGAAGAAAGAATCCGTCTGTTTTCAGTCCTGTTCAGTCTTTGGCCTCTTTTCTTGGAACACCAGCCAGTACCCAGGTTCTGACAATTCATACATGCCCAAGAGTAAACTCAAGTTACAACCTGAGTGCTGGCCTGTACGTCCCATCTCTATACATTTTGAGTGATGGTGATTTTTAATTTGAATTCTGCAGCTGTACAGAAGCATAGTTTAAATTAGTACAGCTTTTCATCTGCAAAGTGCAAAGTCTTCCTCTCTGTTAAGCATGTGAGAGACCATTTTTCTCAAGGAACCCACACCTATATTTGTCTCTGAACCAAAACTTGTTAAATAACGGTGCAATGCATTTTTGTGGGCATGACACAGCTTTGTCAATAATTTGGCAAAATATATTTGTAGAGTAGGGTGAATGTACAGTAAACTCAACCTCAAAAAATGCAGCAGTACCTTGCGTATTGAGAAAATATCACATGATTATGGACATGTGGTGTCATTCATTTAAGTCTAGCCAGTCAATTTAAGGAACACCACAGAGACATGGGACATGTAGTTTCAGGGGACAGCTCAGCTCAAAAGTAATGTCTCAGCTATGTTTTTTTTTTTTTAAAGGTGGGTATCGCTAGTATTTTCTGCAGAAGCTAGAATTGAGTGACACTTAAAAGAAATCACTGATTGAAAAGGTTTGGGTCTCTCTTTAGAGTTCTGAGATGTAATAAGATTCATGCCAGTCCTGCAAGTCGCATTTTTCTTTCTCTAGCTGGATGTAGGATTTATTCCAGTCAGAGGCCCAGGGAGTGATATGGCAATCCATCTTAGGATAATTATGTGAGCACTGCCACATAAGATCTGATGCCCTCAGGACAGAGCATGCTTCCAACTGCTTTGTAAAATTATCTTAAATACTTCATCAGGGCAGTTCACATACCAGTTCCATAAGTGCTTCTTTCTAAAGCTTCATGGGGATGTGGGTGGGGGAATTAGTCCACACCAAGCTCATTTTTGGCACACTGAAATACTTGTGTTCCTATGACGCGTCTTATAGGTTATATTACATGATGAGATAGGAGTTTAAAGTATAGAGTTTTTGGAAGTGTCATAATTTTGCAGCAAATTAACCATTTCCTACTGTTCACATGGGAACATCTTACTGAGTCCTACTGTATCCAGCATAGGCCTTCAATTTCCATCCCTCACTGCTTTTCATCTCTTCACCCCATTTACATTTTTCCTCTGAGGTCGTATTAACTGTATGTCATATTCTTATTTAAATACCTGAATTGATTCTCTGTGTGCACTCATGTTTTAAGCTCAGTCTGAGTTTAAGCACTGCTGTACCATGGAGTGGGCATTTTTCAAGGAGTTCCGCTGTTCAGACACCCAAGCACAGCATGTATTCAGCATAAACACCAAAGGACTGTAGAAGAAGTGACTTTTATGAGCCCAATTTTGAGACCTTTTTCGAAATTACATCCCAGCCAATTGAGTGGGCATGGATGGAAAACTCATGGCTACTCGGTGAATGAGTGAAACTTGCATATACTTTATCTTTCAAGTTAATGCAATGCACCAAGTTCTCCCACTGCGTTTCTTTTATTGGTACTAATAGCTGCAGGATTTCTTCCACTAAATATTCTACATGCTACACTTACAGTTTTGTACAAATACATTTTTATAGATGTTTTCTGCTAAAACTCATGACAGCTCTGAAAGAAAATGTAGTATCCCACCAATTCAAGGAGTGATCAACCAGATGAATGGTGGTCTGACCCCTCTATTTGCACTGACGTGAGTTTCCCTCTCTGTGCTTATTACCCCTCTCTGTGCTTATTACAATCAGAGTGCATACTCTTATTGATTATTTTCCCATTCACAAACAATCTTGACCATCATCTAGACCTTTGCAATAATACCAAGAGTGACTGCAGAGCAAACACTTGTTAATTTGACCGTTAGGAGGGGTGTCCTTTGCTGGAGACCTAATATCTTCTCACTGCTTCATAGCTGTTTTCCTTCTGGGCTTGCACAGGTTTTATGAGAGCATGGGATAACTGATGGATGGAATACGGAAATGGAGACAGAGAGAATCATAAGCATCAGAGCCACTGTAATTAATTTATCTGCCCCAGAGAACACAGAACATAGGCTTTCATGAGAGCTTTGAAAAAGAGCAGGCTGCAGCCCATCCACTGAGGCAGACCTTATTTAACAGAACATTCATGAGACTTGGCCAAATGTTACCACAATTACCTAAACAATTACTCTACTGATGGTCTCCATCTGATAATCTGCCTGTCACTGCACGGCTCAGGGCTTAAGTTGTCTTCTATTCATTCCAGGGTCCTCGCTGAAGTTTGATAGGTCTTGTATCGAGCTTCGTTTGTTATAGTCCTTATCATTCACCTGCTTGCACACACTCATCTCCTTCAGCTGCCTCCTCTTTTAACTACCAACTTTGTTTGCTAAGTTTGCAAACTTGGATTAAACATAAGCGGAGGCAGTCTCACTGCATGATACCAAAGAAAATTTTATTATTCGGTAACTTATCTTCAGTTAGAAGCAACACCTTTGGTGGTTCCCTGTTTCACCGTTGTGCAACCGTTTGGCAACCTCTTCCAACAGAAGAGATCCGGTGGCTGAGACAGCCCTCTCTGCCAATAAGAGTGAGGTTTAGGCCTACAAGAAGGCTGGATGTTCTCAGCTATTGTTTTATGCAAAATACATAACTGTTGAAAGCCGTTAGCTTACTTCATTGACTGGAAAGCAACAAAGCTTCATTGTGTATTTCTCAGTCCTTGTCTGTGAGCTTTCTCTTCTCTCCTGACACCAGGGCTTCTTCTAGTCCCTCCAGCCTCTTCCTTCATTCGCAAGCCACAGATGTCCATAACCCTGAACTCCCATCCCGCTTCTTCTCAAGGGCCTTTGTTCAAAAGTGAAACATGATGAAAAAACAATACTGGCAAAGAGTTGCTCTTTTTGCATTTTAAAACATTGTTTCTTCTGACTTTAATGTAATTTTTTTTTTTTTAAGTAAGAATTTAAAGAAAAGAGAGCATGGGTTTGTTTTGAGTCTTCTGAAATGGAAATAGTTGTGAATTTTGTGTTATTTAATGAAACTATGCTGCAATTCCTTTACTGGCTACAAAAGTAAGGAAAAGATTAGGATTTAAGATATAAACAAACTTAAATACTATTGAGAATGTGTCACCATTATTCTGAAATAAGATTTTGCGATAAACAAGAAGACAAAAGAAACAAAACCCCACATATTTCCCCTTCTCTGCCATTTTTGTAAATATTGCTTTTACCTTTATCAAAGCTAGACTTTTCATACTAATCTCAAATATGGGCTTCATTCCTTTTAAGAATGTAATACTTTATGCTACCTGTTTATGGTTTTCCCTACAAAAACCTCTGGAAATGCCATGTCTGTCAATGAAAGTGTATACTGATAAAATGCTTGATTTTGATGAGTGACTAACAATGAAAATGAGGTGTTTATCTTGGCAATAAAAAGTCGTGTGAGAAATCATGTATTTTAGTTGTAAATTTGTGAGAACAGTCACTTTATTATTTCTTCTGCTTTGAAATCAAGAAGCTTCTTATAATTTATTTTGTACCATCATTAGATAAACTTTATAATTATGCCATAGAAGGAGAAAAGTATATCTCTGGCTCTTTTATGGTTAAGTATACAGCATCATGTAGTAAAGTCTGTTTAACAAACTCTCTTTTCAAACCCAAAAAGAGGGTCATGCAGGGTGTCCTCTTCGTAATACAAATCCACCCTAACATAATTTATTTTCTAGTCTATGCAGCTTAGGTAATAATACATGTGATTAAAATTACTGTTATTTTAATGAGGAAAACATACTTAGTTTACTGTATAAGTCATAAGCCAGAAAGTTGCATGTTCATATTCCCACAGTGTGAGTTCATATTACACAATATACTGTCAGGAAAGAAGACAAGATAATTATGGTTTTAAGGAAGCACAAACCCACCCTTTCTGCAGCACAAACCAGTAATTAAAAGACTTGTAATTGGTTGTTGTATCCACAGATTTTAAAATTATGAGATCTACCAGCCATTTCATGTACCTCCTTCAGAATTCAGATGCACTTTGTTAAGAGTTCAGTCAGTCACTTGAAACCACCTCAGTGAAACTCTTCGCTTTTGCCACTTATATCTTTACACATCTCTAGAGTTTTAAAATTTTTGTTTAACAAAAAATGGGTTTCATTTTCTCTTCCTAAAAAACTTTGCACATGCTAAAGCTGACATCCCCAGAATGTGAGGTGTGAAGAACACATTTAAAATTAGTTTTCCTGAAAGGGAAGAATATTAAAATACTTGATGTAGGCAGTTCTAACAAAATACAGATCTGAAATACAGTTCTGCTACGTTAAAAATTGAAGTGACCAAATCCCACAAAATTTTAAAAGATTCCTTTTTCAGTGGGTGCTGAGGAAAACTTAGCGTAGGGTCTGCCACCCAAACGTGCAGGGTGAATATCTATCAAATTAATATGTCCAGGCCCCTTAGTAACAAGAATCTGTATGAAAAAAAGCACAAATTTCATCGTATATCAAACTTCAAATGAAATTTTCTACTGAGACCTCAAATCAAGAAGAGAACAATGAGAATTATAGTAATATCAAGTAATTTCTTTCAGTGAATGAAATATTTTTAATAAAACAACAGCAAATATTTGGAGATCCTTTGGTGCACTTGAATACTCACTGTAATTTAATGGAATCTGACTCAAAACCAAAATGTCAGACAAACCCCCCTATATTTCAGAATTCCTTTTAAAATATCTAAAACTGTGCAGAAAACCAAAACCATACATACCTGTATTAACCATGTATACCTGTAGAAGTACACCATTTAGACAACAGGATGGTTCTCTTACCTTTGCCTGTATCACTGTTCCTTTGTGTATAACCATGTCCTGTGAATATAGGTTATCGCACTTTATTACTAAGCAGTTTTAATACTTATCATAAAATGAAGAGATTAAGATTAAGATTAGGAAATTTTAAAATGCTGCAGACTATGTAGTCCATTCTCTCTCCAAAGCACAACCGAGATGATGCAGAGATTAGTAGTTCCCTAGAAAATGAAAGCCCAATGAAGTCCTTCAGGGGGACCAGGAGGTATCCAGATACAGTATTTGTATAGGTTCAATCTACCTGAAGTTTACTGGGAGGTATTTATGTTTTCTAAAGGAACTGTCCCAACAAGTTTAGGGATCCAGAATCTTGCATAGAATTTCAAATAGTAAGAGCTGTAAGAAGAAAGGCAACTATTATTTCATTCACCAAATAACTTCAAGGTCAGAATGTAAAGCAGAAATCAAAAAAAACCCCCTCTGCTACCGATCACTGTCAAAGAGAAACTAGAATATTGGTAGCACCAGATATTGCTAATGGAAGAGGGGAATGTAGACCAGGAATACACTGCTGTGTTCATACCAAGACGCATGAAAATATCTGCTTTTATACATTATTAACAGAAAAGTGAAGAACCTGCAAGTTCTGCAACAACATATTGATCCTCTGAGCTTTCGCACCAAAATCTTCTTATTGGCTATAAGACAAAATTACAAGACACATCTAGAAGAGAAGAAGAAAGAAGAATCTCACAGGCAGGACATGGAAGCGTTTCTCCACAGAGCCTTTCCCCTTGAGCTTGGGGCCGGGCCAGGCATTTATCTGGGTCTCAAGGTGACCAAGACAGTGCAGTACTTGCTGACCCTTGCGGCTTGATGCCCTTCCAGCTGGTGGTTCAGTCCTTGAGCCAGGAGGTGATGTATCCCCAGCATGGGAGCTGTGCTTGAATTGCTCGGATGATGCAAGTTGGCCACTGCTGGCGTACAGTAAGTGGGGTAACCCACAAAACAGACTGCTCAGGCTGGCTCAAATACTACATCAGTGTTGCTGCATTCCCTGCAGACAGTAACTTGTCTGGCAAAGAAACAAGGTTACAGATATAGAGAGAAGGCTCACTAAGTGCTTAAGCTCCAGTTTATGATATGAACAGCAGCACCACGTAATTCAGAACTGTCCCTGACTGTGTCAAAATGTCACTAGTTTCCTAGCATACGAGGCCGCAGTGCTGGCATTAGAAATAACATGTTTTTCTTTTGGCCTGAGGGCGAATTGAAATGCCTCTCTAAATAGACCCTCTCACTTCTTGCCATAAACGCTATAGGACACGAGGATTAAAGGTTTTGACTGAAGGCAGCATTCTTTGTAGAATTAAAAAAGAGGAAAGGAAAAAAAAAAACAAAAACCACAGAAAAAGAACAGCGTTGGTGTGTAAGAGCAGAGTTGTGTTCTGTGTTACCCATCGCAGAATATTTAGAGATTATGCAGGTTCAGCTGTTCAGCAATTACCAATGAAGAAAAGCAATTCAAATTATATATATATTAAAAATATATATACAATATGTGTATATATATATCTCTAATATGTATACACACACATGTGATGGCTCAAATATAGTGTGTATCTATATATGTACACACATACATTTTAGCCATCATTCTGCACCTTTTCTCTTGGTCATGAGTAGAGCATAGAAAATAAAGATTAATTTGAAGTATTTTTCTAACATATCTTTATGGATTCCTTGGTTTTATCCAAAGCCATAGTGGAATTGAGAACAAAAACACTTAAGAAAAATATAATCAAGATAATTCTTGTTATTATATACAGGGTGCAACAAAATGCTGTTGTTCAAAGAATTAGTGATCCAAGATTGAAATAATTACCAAGTCTGCATTAGCCAATAAGCCAACTTAATTTTTGAAATATATTGTGCTTTTGCGCTTGTGAGTACGAAATATTGAGCTACACGATACCTTTATGAAAAGCTTACCCAGACAAAATAGAACTATACCTTTCAAAATAATGGTCTGTGAACCTCCTTAGAGAACCACTGTCCCCAATTCCAGGCGGACAATCTAGTGGTCTGCTTAGAGGTCTCCTTAGGTCGGCAGAGTACAAAAGGTTGACCATTTTCCTTTTCTGCTCTCAGCCTGTGGAAAGACCAATCGTTTCAAGCAGAAGCAATATTTCATAGCCCCGCTTCCGTGTTGTTCTTATTTGAGGAGAAATCTGTGAACGTTTTAAGTGATCCACCCCTTAGTACAGCAGACAGCACACGCAAAATACTGAGTGTTGCTTTAGGAGTACCCGTCAGGATGCCCTGCAGGCCGGGGGCTCCCTGTGGGTTGGGGGCCAGGAGTGCTGGGGGCTCCCCCAGGTCCACCAGGGCAGGGCTCACCTCACCACCCCCGCCAGGAGCAGGGCAGCTGGGGGGGCAATGGGACAGTCCCATACCCGGGCACCGGCCACTTTCCTGAGGAAGAGGTTTCCATTACTGCCTGGAGTTGCAGCTTTTGAAACACCCAACAAAAAATTTACTTGCAGTTTGCTGGTATTTTTTGCCAGTCAAGCTGAAGCCATATACACATTAGCATAATTATAAAATTAATGGTACTTTAGTAAATGTAGTTTGAGTGTTGAATAATAGTTTAGATTGATCCTGGTAATTTCTGATTTGATGTCACTATTTCTCATTAATGAAAGAAGTATCAGACCTATTCCTTTTACTCTACACCTATTCATTTTTTGGACATGACAACAGGAGTTCTATAACATGGACTCAATGCCAGTATCTTATTTTAAAGCTTCTCTGCCTTTAAAGTAGAAAGATAAATTCTTCAGCTCTACTAAAATACTGTACATTGCCCCTGAAACCCATGCCAACAATTCAAATGAATACAGTAAATGGAAAAATAATAAATGCTATGGCACTTGGACATGAGTGTCAAAATTTATGAAGTATTTATGAAGCTGATGATACTCAAAGCAAGGGGCATGAAGAGGGAATTTATGGGCCCTGACCCACTGATTTCTCTCTCCCTGAGGCAAGACACTTGGCAAAAAAATGTAGAAACAGCTGCTGAAACTTAGACATCCAAATCTATTACTTACCTATGTGACTGGAGTAATTTCTGAAGTTCTGGGTATTCTCAGGTCCCACTGACTTCACTGCCAATATGTACGAGTCAGAGCCCTTGAAAGAAGGCACGTCACATATTTAAGTACCAAAGAGTGATTGAAACATATAATTACAGACATTCAAGGTTAAAAATACTTCCTTTAAGCATTGTTCATCTGATTCTATAGCTCTGAAATAGAGATGATACCACAAAGAAGCACTTGTGAGAGCTTGTTAAATTATGTAAACATAAAACGTTAGGCCTATGAATGCTACTCTTATTATCAGGGGGAAAATCTAGAAAAAGAGAGGATTTGGAATTTGGTAACTGTATAAAACAGTCAATCTACTGTGCCTAATACTACTTAACCACAAACTTCTTAAAAATAAAGATACACAGTTGCTCTCAGACGGCGGACAAACATTTCCTGATGCGCACACTCTATGAGTCTGGATAATCGCATCCTGATCCATTGCATGCTGTTACATATAGTAACTGGATTATGCAAGGGGGGAAAAAGACAAAGTAAAAAATCCCATTCCACACACTCAATATTTCCGTCTTTGTTTTTCTGTGTTACATTGAAACAGGCAATAAACAGCAGCGTGGCATCTAATTGAAGCAAACTTTTATAACAATGTTCTGCTTTGCTTATGTTTACTGTTATTAAAATTGAAGCAGCTTCTTTATAACTGTTTCTTTTTCTTGTGCATTCAATAAAAGGGCCCAGAACTGTAATGACTTCTGTTCACATGCACTTTCCTGACCCTTTTTCGAGTGTGGTATGATCAGGCTAGATCAAAGTAAATGGAAAATCTGCTTTAATTACTGACTCCGAAATATAATCAATACCCTTACCAGTGCCACAGAAGGTCTCTTCTATTTGTGGTCTTTCAGGTCCCCACTCCAGGTAAAGAATAGCTGAACAGCACAGCTTGTGTTGTATTGCCATATTGTGCTGCCCATGGCTTGCACATGCGATGATTCTAAAAGACACCACAGTGCCCTTACAGGTAATTAAGTTATGTGAGGTAACAATAACTAATTGATAGAAATAGCCCAGAATTCTTCAAAAAAAATAAGAAGTCCACTACGTTTCTTTGGGTGGTAGAGTATAAAATATGTAACATTTTATTCTTTAGCTCCTTTTTCATGCCTAAATCCAACCCTTAATTTCACATTCACATGTAAAAATATATATAATTCCCTGGAAGCAAAAAATCCATTGTACAACAATTTTCCCGTAAGTAGATATCCTTTTGAAACGCACATCTCGGTGCAAGTCCTCTCCCTCACTCACAGCCTGAAGACCACAGAACAGCACCATGTTCAACCTGTGTCCACCCTCTCATTTCACAGCTGTTCTGCCTCCTGCTGCTGCCAGCACAGCTGGCTGTGATGAGGGTTGGATTGTGGAGGACTGCTTTAGATTGTCTACACAGAACAGGAAGAGGTGAGGCATTCACTTTGGTTTTGGGGTTGTTTTTTTGTTTGTTTTTGTTGTTTTTGTTTGTTTGTTTGTTTGTTAGTTTGTTTGAATTAAGTCTCGCTTGATCTGGACAACTGACCAAGGAAGAGAAAGAACATTCCTTTGGCACTCTGGAGTTCCCACACCATTGTGGCACCTGAAATATACCCCTGAAATGGCAGCTCTTTACCTGTGCAAAAAGTGAGGACATCTTAAAGCTTTGGATTCCTAGGGCTGAATTAGCCATTTTTCAGCACTTTTTGTAAGATAAATACAACTTTTTCTTTTTCTTCATTTATCAAACACAAATAATACAATAATTGGGGAGGAACAAAAATAGTAGTTACTGCCAACAGAAGAGGTTCCAATGCATCTCAATTCACAGCTGTGCTCCCTAGATCTTCCCTAGAAAAAGTGGGACTATGTCCTGGAAAACAATGATCCTGAACTACAGCTAGGGGTTACGGTGTAGAGGTCACTCAATGAGGACTTCAATATATTTATGGGATAAAAAGGGTTAATTCTGCTGTAGGCTATGCGAAGAATGAATGAGCAAGTAGCATTGGGTAATGTTTGCGTCCGGCACTGCTTAAACTCCCTATGAAATCCCACCTACAGTACTAAAGTGGCCATTTTTAGAAGAGTGTTGAGATTGGAGAAGGCTCAGAAAAGAGTTGCAAAAATAATTTCATTGCTAATGAAAGAGAAGGTTGAGAGGTGACTTGATTACAATGTATCATTCATGAAGAGAAACAAGGAGCGGGTACAAATGAGCTCTTTAATCCAGTGGTGAAAGGCATAACAAAAATCAGTGGCTTGACACGGAAGTCAGACAAACCCTTTATCATTGCAGGTCTTTGGGTCATTACAGAATGTCCTTCTACGAAGCAGCATGAACTGTTTGGCTTGGTAGGGATTACAGGGTGCACTCAAATGGCTGTTACAGGACTAAGCTAATCACTTCCCTCTCCCGAGAAGTTCAGTGTGGCAGGCAAAGCCCACTCTTACCATTTGGTTTGTAATCTCCCTGATTCTTAGATATAAGACAAGCAAGTGGATTATTTATAAGATGTTTTGTGGATAGAGAATTGATAAAATAAAACCATCCGCCAGCACAAAGGGATGTGTGTGTGTGTGTGTGTGACTACCCTTGTCAGAACCTCTGCTTGTTGAACAAAAGGGTGTTGAGAGGCAATAGCTTCATGCAAGCACCATGATTACTACATTATTTCTGTAGCATAACTGCATTTTATTACTATTTTCCAATAAGTTTGTAACAAATATAAGCCTTCATTGGATTTTTGTAAGATAGATTTCTGCCTCTTGAGAGAAAAGTACAGTTTTACAACTTCCATGTTCTCCTTTCCTTATTCTCTTTTATTCTCTGATTTCCTGCCATTAGATCATAGAATCAGAATCATTTAGGTTAGAAAAGACCTTTAAGATCATTGAGTCCAACCATTAACATAACACTGCCAAGTCCACCACTAAACCATGTCTTTAAGCACCACATCTACACATCTCTTAAATACCTCCAGGGATGGTGACTCCACCACTTCCCGGGACAGCCTGTTCAAATGTTTGATAACCCTTCCCGTGAAGAAATTTTTCACTATATTCAATCTAAACCTCCCCTGGTGCAACTTGAGGCTGTTTCCTTTTGTCCTATCACTTGTTACTTGGGAGAAGACACCAACCCCCACCTCACTACAGCCTCTTTTCAGGTAGTTGTAGAGGATGGCAAGGTTTCCCCTCAGCCTCCTTTTCTCCAGACTAAGTAACCCCAGTTCCCTCAGCCGCTCCTCATAAGACTTGTGCTCCAGACCCCTCACAAGCTTCATTGTCCTTCTTTGGACACGGTTCAGAACTTCTATGTCTTTCTTGTAGTGAGGGGCCTAAAACTGAACACAGTACTCAAGGTGGGGCCTCCCCAGTGCTGAGTACAGGGGGCTGATCACTTCCCTAGTCCTGCTGGCCACACTATTACTGATGCAAGCCAGGATGCCATTGGCCTTCTTGGCCACCTGGGTACACTGCTGGCTCATATTTAGCTGGCTGTCAACCAACATCCCCAGATCCTCTTCCCCACACCCACTGTGGGGAACGGGGTTGTTGTGACCCAAGTGCAGGACCCAGCACTTGTTCTTGTTGAACCTCGTACCATTGGCCATGGTGTAGACACAGGTAGAGCAACCCTCCAGCTGTCATTGCCAATAAAATATTTCAGGAAACCAAGTGAGATTATTGTTCTGTCTGTGGGGTGATATGGCGATCGCATATGATCCTCAGTTTCTAAGCAGTTTCTTTCAGATTAACTACAAATGGGGAAATTCTCCAAGTAAGACTGAGATGTCTGAAAGTGCTGGCTTCTCTAATCTCTTCCCTGAAAAAATTATATTGAAAGTTCTTGCTCTGTTTGAAAGTCAGTGCTCCTGGAGGTTATTTCTCCTTTTGACCATGGACTCTTTTCGGATGTCTGTCACTTGTTAAATTCATTTCCTCCTTACAGCTGGAGAAGCATGCACAACACAGCAGTTGTGGAGATTTGCTTAAGAATTTCTGTGCAGCTCTAGGAATGGGGCTGGCTGAGAAACAGAAAGAACTAAAGTGAGTGATTGGTGGAAAAAAAACACTTCTGGGAATCTGGTGCTAGTGAAGGCAGCAGGTTGTAGGATGCTTGGAGTACAGACTTCTTGATTTTTAAAACAAAATCACAGAATTGAGAAATTAAGTTGGAAAGGACTTCTGGGGGTCGTCTGGTCCAACTTCCTGCTCCAGGGCAGAGACAAAGGTCTAAGTGTGTAGAACCTCCTTTTTAGAATGAGAATTAGAGCTAAAGACCTTCCTTTCTGACTGTTTCATTACTGCTCTGTGTCTCTTTTTTTTTTTTATATGCCCACTGTGGACCACATAATTCTTCAACTGTTGACCAAAAAGATAAGACTCGTCTTCAAACTGTTACAGCTCAGAAGATTGTTGGATAGTTGTTATTGGAGCTACAGTGTGTAGTAATGACCTCCTGACCTATAACAAGTCATTGGTCTTTGAATCCAGGTCTGGAAATTCCCAGTAAATTTTCTCCTGCTATGTCTTAGATTTAAATACCCAAATGAAACTGGAAGGTGTTGCTGTATCTCAGAACACAGGCTGCCTTCACACAGGTGAGAGGGGTTTCTGCTCATCCCCAGGCACGGGGTAACTGTCAGTAGGCGACGACTTTGTTAAGAGAGTGCAAGAACATGAGAATGGCAATACCACAGGTCCAGATAGTGCAGTATTCTTTCTGAAAATTGGAGGGCAGGGGAAAGGAACTGGACATTTCTAGAGAGATCCTAACCTTGGTATCTTCTCTCTGACACTGTAATCAGAAGGGCAGAGACTTTCCACATCAGAGATTTCATCCAGACTTTCAAGTCTGATTACCAGAAAATCTATCATCCATGAATTTGTGTCTTTAAACTCATTTTCACTTCAAGATGATTTGAGATGAGGTGTTTCACAGTTTAACTATGATGAGTGTGCAAAATCAGTTCTTATATTTGTCACTAGCCATGAGATAATATTATCAGATGGTCTGCGTGTTCTATGTTGAGACAGTCCCTCCTCTCTATTTTTCAGTCTTTTACAGATGTAGATATATCTTTCCAAACTGAAGAATCATAATGCATTCAGTCTGTCAGGCTTCAGAAGCTGCTTCATATGGTGATCATTCCTTCCTTGCTGCTTTTCTACCTTTGCCAGCAGCCCCATATTCTGCTGGTTCATCAGTTTGGATGTGGCCCATAATGGTGAAATTTTACCTAGCAATGACAGAGAAGCTTTTACCAGATAAATCTTTGGCATAATGATGTCTAGTTTTACTTGTGGGACTGATCTAGTTCCCCATCTTACTGTAGAAGAATCATGAGCACGTGTAAAGCACTCAGACAGGGAGAGATAGGAACACCTTTTCCTATGCTATATATGTGTTCTGGGTTCTCAGCTTCTAGCCTGGGTTGATCTTAGTTGTCAGTAAGATCAGCACTTCCTTTCATGTCGCTAAATGTTTTTGTGTCATTAGCTTCAAGAGTAGGCAGGATGTCCATGAACCATGCTGCATGCAAGTCCGTCTTAGTACAGAGAGAGGATTGCCTTGAAGCATGATGCCTTGACTGCTGGCAAGGAAAGAGCAAGACATGCATGAAGTGGGGTATTTACTGTTGGGTTGATATGCAGGGGAACGATGGAGCTGTAGAAGGTTTATGAGACTGGGGAAGAAACTGATCAGAAGGAACCAGAGACAAAACACAGTGCTGGTGAACTAGCTCAAGCTGGGATTGAATGGTCCCCTGAATGTGAGAGGGGAACAAGTATGATGGGTTTCCCTAGGAAAGGCTCCTGATTGGGCAGGGAAGAATCCTGCTGCCTGTCAGGAAGACTCTCTAGACTCCAGCTGGCGAAGCAACCTGGGTCCCATCTACACCTCTGAGTCCTTTCACTGAGTGAAAGTGCTACTGTAAGAGTCATAACCTGTTTCCAGCTAATCCTTCCTCATTCCTTGATTTCCATGTGCTGTCTCAGCCCGTAGATCTTCCTACTCCATTCTTTTGAATTCTGAGGCTAATAATAAATAGTTGCTGACAAGGATCATGCCAGCTATTCCCCTCTCAAGGAGCTCATCGTTATGGCATCCTGGGAGTGCCAAAAAGCATTAATAAGTTCAAGAAATACAAATTCGGTTAAAAAAAACTGTAGAAGAGTGTGAGAAAAGAATTTTATTTCTTATGTTTTATTTCTTACACTCTTTTTACCCCTAAGACTGTGTTGCTGTCTGGAATCAGACTCTAAATGGCTTGCTATAGATTTTATTATATGAATTCTATTTATTATAATGAGCAGAGAATAATGAATAAGATCTTAAAATACAAAGATGACTTCAGGAGAAAAGACGGAGAGTTCATTTTTAAATACCTGGAATTTAAGAATAGATAAAACAACTTTAAGCTTATAACAATGGTGCTTTACAACCTTAGGGCAATGCTATAGCTGAAAACCTTACACAAACAGCTAAAAAAGTGTTGGATACTCCTTATTAGTAACAGAGCAGTAATACCAGTACTGCCAAAAAAAAAAAAAAAAAGGTCAATCTAATTTTAACACTTATAGTTTCAATTGCCTTTTTTAAAAGAAATATTGCCAGAAGAGTTCCTTTAAAATTCTGGAATTCTCCAGGGTAATGCTTTTGGTCCAAATGAACTGTAGAAATTAAACAGTTAAAATAGAATACCTGTTCTGAGAAGTAAATTACACAAAAATTACATTAAGGAAGGGGAAAAATGGGAGAAAACTATTTAATAATCAGTCTGAACGAGAATGGAGTCTTATGAGGAAAAAATAATATGTAAGCATGTAACTATACATTATGTCACAATGTATAAAAATAGTAAGTGGCTTTTTTTTCTTTTTCCTTGGAAACCTCTTTAGTTACTTTCTTTCATGTCTAACATTCTTGGACTAGTGTGTCTACCTTTTTTTTTCGTTTGCTTGTTCCAATGCATCTGTTAAGCAGCCTCCAGGAGACACCAGTCAAATACCTAGCCCGTATTTTGCATGGTAGTTAGTTAATTAACTTGACAGCAAATTCTAAAACACCAGAGAAACAGTCTGAAATGCAGACATTTCAAGCCATTCTATGAGTGAATTACAAGATTTCGTTTCCACAGGAAATTTGTTCGTAAGTACTGTATGCTGTATGTGCTAGCTTTCTCAGGCATTACCGAGAATTATTAATTTCACGTCAGCTGTTCCAGCCTTGATTTTCACAGATACTTCGCCAGTTAACTGCTGCCTCATAATCCTTCTCTTTGCAGACAAAAATAAAGTAATTGCTGTCTAAATTTTCCTCAGTGGGCTGCAGACATTAAACTCCCAAAATGTGTTCTGCGCTAACAGGAAAATCGCCCCCTTAGTGCTGTGAATAATTTTAACTTTTATTTTAATATTGCTCCTTTATTTATCATAATATTTGCACACATTTTTAAAGTAAGCTTGTACATTTGATTCCATCTTTTCTTTTCTGAATGACAACAGAGCCCTTAGAAACGTAACCATTTATTGTAAGAAAAAGGCTCAGTAAGAGCTCACAAGGACTCCATTATCAGGAGACACTTGCAAGGGCCGTTTGTGTGAGATGGAAACCTGAATGCATTTTGCCACATGAGAATTGTCGGTTACTGTGCATACACTCAGAGTGGTTTTATTACTTTTATAAAAATAGCCGGTTTTAAGATTTTGAATGGGAATGACCAAACAAAGAGCATTTTTGTGTAAAGGATTTTTTTATTGAGCATGAGAAACACTGAAAATAGAAGTAACTTGGTATGGTTAACCACTGGCTTGCCAGTGCATCTGGTAAACTAGTGGTAAAGGCATGTCTCCGACACCTGAATCACAACGCACGGGGAGTTCAGATTAGGTTTGTCAGCTCCAGTGCTACCCCTAGCTACCGTTTTCCCAGTAAAATTCCTCTGGTAAACTAAATCAGATGAAGGTATGAGGTTGAGCACTGGCATGCCATCATCTGCAACGTTTAACTTTGAGCGTGCCCTGGCATGAGTTTGACCAGGCCAGCTAATATTCTTCCAGATAGTCCCCAAGGCACAATTCTGAGGGCAGTGTATGCCAAGGAGAGTTCCTAGTAAGCATCTGGGATGCGGCCACCTCGTCTGAGGGAGGGAGGGAGGTGGTGTGTACAGCTCTGTGGATGAGAGCATGGCCCTGGGGGCCCAGGAGGCAGCGGCAGGCTCTGGACTTGTGCTCCCTCCCGCTGGTCGGTGCCGACATCTGCTCCTTCAAAGAGTCACCCGCTGCTTTCTTTTAAAAGGCTGCCTGAGATGGCAGCTATCATTTGTGTAATAGCTCGTTGTTTTGCTCATTGGTACTCACCCAGAATGTGGGAGATTTGGGTTCAATAACCTCATCAGCCCAGCCTCGGGGTATCCAAAACCAATAACTCTTTAATATAAAAATACAGAAGCTGTTCTTGAAGCGAGGAGTGGAATCTAGGTCTGCCCACTCCCAGATGAGTGCCGTAGGCACTAGGCCACAAAGTCATGTTCCCTCTTGCACTCCCTCTTACATCTTCCTTGGTTATATTGCATTCTTTCCCCTGCAGATGTAGGGTTTCAACAGCAGCACCCCCCTCCTTTCCCAGCTGTGTGGCTTGTGGTTAACGCTGTCTCCTGGGAGAGGGGAGCCGTGGCTCTTCATCTTTTCAGATGGAGGATATTGACTGAGTCTCAAATGCTCCAGCCTCTAGGGAATTCATAAAAAGGGAGACGATGATACAGCCATTACCCGTCTTTCAGAAGAGGGCACATGCCATCACACTTTGCATGGGACCCAGCAAAGTTGCTGTATGTTTGCCTGGTGGCACAGAGCAGGTCCTGCTTTCTGGGTCCCTGTCGAGCCATGGCCGCACACACATGCCTTCTTCTCAGATGGGGCAATTTCTGGGCACTGCGCCCAGGAAACTTTCCAGTCAGACAGAGAGACAGCCAGGTAACTCCACTGATGGGTGGAAGGTGGATGTGAATTTCTGAGGTTGAGGTTTGGATCCATGCCGCACCTGCCCAAGTTCTGCCAGGAGACTTATGACCTTTCAGGGAATATAGCCCCTCCTCTTTAGGAGGTAGAGAAACATCTTCACCTCCTGGCAGGTTGTTCCTGTTACAGTTACCCACATTTTTATAAATTTGTCTCTTTCCTCTTTTGATTTTTTTTTTTGTCTTTATGTTGGGTTCTCATGAAGGCTTTCTCTGTTTAACCGAGGAACCTTCTAATATCAGATATCTACTACACGTACAGCTGTTTGCAGACAAGGATTAATCCTGTTCTTAAGTCTGTTCTGTTTAAACAGATTCTGATCTTTAAGTATCTCACTGTAAGACATATTTCAAGGCCCGTGAATCCATCCCACAGTGGTTTCAACACAGTCAACTGAGATTAAGTGTTTTAGATTGTGATTTCTTCTGAGATTTCTAGATTTATTTTATACAGTCAGGACGTGGAGCTATCATAGTAATAAATGTCAGCTAAACTTGTTTTTTTATATTTATTCCATGAAACAAAGCCTTTGGCATTTCGGTTCAAAATTAACAGAATTCTCCTATCTGATGGCTTTTCAAGGCTGTACACGAAATCCATAAGTAACAATTCAGTAGCTGGAAGTGGGTTCCTGTAGACCAAATGTTTTTCTCACAGAAAATATCATTTAATTGGTCACAGTTAGCTAAGTGCACTGGCATCGAATGGGAACTGAAAGTGAATTGACCTCTTGCCCAACCAATTTTCCCTCTGGAGAATGACTTAAAGACAATGTTGATGAGGTGCAGAAAGATTACACTTATGTTATCCGTGACAGCGAGGTCTTTCAATGCAGCTTGTCACAATACATTTGCAGTAGAAACCTATGTATTCTCAATAAAACCTAAAATTTTGAGACTTCCTTGTGTGTGCTGCAGTATGTAATTTAACACGTAACATGTACATTTTAAAATGCACATTATGTATATATAATATCTCCTGAATGTATATTTAAATAGATATTCCCACTTGAAAAGAGGCTCTTCAAATGCTGTGGTATAATGACTTTCAGTTAATATACCTGAAAATTATAAATACTTTAAATTAGTTTGTTTTTATTTAAGAACCGTGCATGCACAGACAAATATATTTCTGTCCTGAACATCTGTATGCTTTTTATGGTGACAGCACCCATCAGCTTCGTAATGAGGATTTCGAGCATGCTTATTCGAGGACTAAGCTTCATTCCTGTAAGGGATAGTAATATGCTTCTGCTTTCTGCTTTGAAAAACATCACCCCTGAATCTAGGGTCACAAATACAAGATGCTGGAATACTTGTTTACCATCAGTATGGATTTCTATTAAAAGTATTGAGAACAAAATATCCCGATCTTCAGCAGCAATGATTCAGGACACTACTTAACTGTATTTTAAGGCATAACACTTTGACTTCTCAACAAAATAAAGTAAAAAATGTTTACTCCTGCTGCACAGAACTTTTGTGCGCTCTTAGTTCCTTCCCTTTTACATGATTTCTAATCTGTGAGAACTCTGTGATGAACCACATAAAATCATTGAGTAAGGGAAAGAATGGCACATCACAAATGGTACATTGCTGAGGAGACTGTCTGACCATGAAAACATTGAACCTGGAAGAATACTTGGAAAAAAGCACCCAGATAATAACTCCTATGTATCCAGAGCATTTTTGCTTGGTGAAATTTATTTTTGAGTTATGCTGAAATTTATTTTTGTATTATTTGTGCTTAGTGTGCTTTATATGAGGTCAGAGTTCTGTGATTCTTCCTGTCTGACATCCGTATACCAGATCAAGTGTACAGTCATTGAGTAGACAGATTCAAAATAAACTACTGTTGTTAAATTATATTTTAATTCAGCTCCAATGCAGTTGAACTAAAATAGTCTCTGTCTGTATTCTTTAAAGGAAAATTGAAAAAAGTGTTGGCATACTCAAATACTTCCTGAGTATCCCATCAAAAAGCATTCTATTGCAAACCTTCTAATTACCTTCAAAAATCCAATAGGAAGAGGGGTGTCATAACTAAATTGTACTTGTAGATATTTAGGATGTCATCAACCTTTTTGGTCAGGTATCTTAGTCAATTTAGCCAATCCACTTTCTTTTATTCATTATGTGTTTACAATATCGTGGAAAATAGTTTAGTAAAGAAGAGTTCAAGATCCATTTTTTGAGAAATGGTTTCATCACATTAAAGTTGATAACGCTGTAGGACTTTTTTCATCTGTTGGTTAGGTCTGGCTAACTATTCTGTATCCTGCAGTCAAGAGAACTACTGGAGTAGCAATATAATTTGCTTACAATGTCAGACATAGGATAAAATTCCTTGCTAAAGCAATCTGGTTTTCAGTTCTTACTGTATGCTTTTGAGAATCCTACCATGGAAATAACTGGAATGCATGATATCATTGCCATACTGCATCTTCCCCAGGAAATTCAGCTGTATTAAATGTATCAAACTCAGGATGAGGTTTTAAAGAGGCCTCAATCCATCCTTGAATCTTCATCTGTACTCTTAGATAAGTCGCAAAACTCATTTGTGAACACAATCCGTGTAAGCAGCACATGCAGACATGATAGATAGATGCCTGGCTTCTTAGTTGGATGCATAAACCTGTTTGTCTTGACAGGTCTCAATTCGCTTGTACACTCACTAAAGAGAACCGTTTAAAAGCTTATTTTAAGAGCATATGCCTAAAAGTGATAGCATATTTGTTTTATGACTACCATGGTGCTAAAACACGATTATTTTTCTACAGTGGAAATTAATAAATGTATACCAATAGTAGAAAAATTTATTTCAACTGTAAAAATTGGCTGTATTATTGGTCAAGGGCTGTCAATCAAATTAACTTATTATGCACTTGAAACTCATTAGCAGTAGAATACTGCACTTGTATATTTCAAATGACTGATGACTAGAACTGTGTGAAATTGCTGCTGAATTTGTCAATTACTGTGTGAAATGTTCGTTGTAAAGATAGATTTTCACTCAAAAATCATATCTTCAAAATAATCCATAACAGTCCAAGGTTACCTCTTATGATTTTGGTATGCCCCTGTTTTGCCCTTTCTCTTTCTTCTGCTCTCCATCTTCTGAAGTCTTGATGGGACTTCTTTGTGTGGTGAGAAGAAGGAACAAACTGATTTAATGGGGACATTGTAGGACTGCAGAAATCAACTGCTTTTATATTTGGGGTACTTGAATGACTAACTGGACCTGTTGTACATTTTACTGATAAATGACCTCATGTAGTAGAAGTCAAAACTGTGAATACCACTAAGACAGAAGGAGCAGCTGCAGAAGAGCTTCTACCTTTGTTCTGCAACAACCTTCTGGTCTTTCCTGGTCAGGATGAGTGGAGCAGGAGTTGAACTTTTTACTGAGCTAATGATTAACACGAATTCCAACGTTTGCCATATTGCCCGCTACACAATTAATTAAATTCCCTTGGAGGCAAATTAGAGAAACATTGTACGTCTTGGCCACAGAAGGTTTTGCATGGCCAAAACAGTAACTGTCCCTGTAATTCGCCTATGATATAATGAAATTAAGTGATTTAAATAAATTAACAATGGACCAGATTCAGCTTTCAGTAATTACTAATCACTGCAGGACTGATATAGCAGAAAATAAGCTATGTGGCTGCTAGCCCAAGAACGCTCAATGGGACTCTTTCTTTTGTCTAGCAGGGAAGAGCTCTGGCAGCTGAGGATGCTATATTCCCTGTAGTGGGTACAACAGTCTGGGAACAGGGGACACCATGGTTATCTCCTGAAGAAATGAAATTCACAGGTGATAACACATAAAGGATGTAGGGGCATATTCTTGGGAAATTTTCTCAATAGATTCCCATCCTTACTTATAGCCAGTTACTTCTTTCCTTACATCAAGATTCATGACTTGGGAAACAATTTTAGAAGTCATTGGTCAAAAAAATCTGTTTCCAGATGGTAGCTAAAAGAATGAGCTTACTCCTTAAAAATAGTCTTCTAACTTGAAGAGACGGAAACTGGGCGTACTAGAAATGATTCAACAAGTTCAACCCTCCTTCCCTACGCACCAGTCTGGTAGGCAAAGAACTCTACTTTCCATGTACAATGTTAGCATCCTATACTATAAAATAGAATAAACTATAGTATAAAATACTATACTATAAAATACTATATTTTGTTCTCAAATATTCTAGGGTGAGAACTAGAAATTTTCAGGCAGTGACTTAGTACTCTTATTCTGACCGTGAATCTTTTTGTCACAGTACTGATCCTAAGGAAGCCAAAAGTATTAACAGATTCAAAAAGAAGGACAGCTATGATTTATTCCAGGTAAGCACACTGGTGGAGTTGTAAACACATTGGGCATACACAGGTCTAACTTGAACAATCCAGTGGTTTCCCGAGGGTCAACGGTACCTTAGATAAAAAGCTATCTTAGATTTGTTCATTTATTTTCCTCAGCATCTCCAACTTATTGTCAGAGAGAAGATGCTGCCAGGGTGACCTAACTTTAACATGAGTTTCTGTTTAGACTAGTTGTCTAAGAATATTCCTTCTTATTAAAAAAAAACCAAACAAACAAACCAAACCAAAACAAAAACCCCCCAAAATAGGGGATTTTGTCCAGAATTCTTTCCAAATAGGTCTCAAATCAGCATCACATTCAATGTAGCACTAAGGGTTTCTAGTAGCTATAAAAAATATTGGAATGGAGAAATGGAAATTTTCATTATCTGCTAAATTATACTCGTATTTCCTCCATTTAGGTTGAGGCTATTTTAACTAATATGTTTTGGTATCAAAAGTTCACCAGTCAGTTCTCTGAGTTTCATATTGCATTATATGGGTCATCTTTAACACAGGTTTGCAGAAAGGGACAGGAAGATTCAGAAAGCTTTGAAGTATGCCTTGGCTGAGTTTTAGTTGGATACTGACGCTACGCCAATTTTTAAGTGACACACATGATGAAACCAAGCAAAATGTTGGCATGCACAACTCTTTACCTCAACTATAGCAACACTACTCTGCAGTGGAAAGAGAAATTGTAGTGTTTCACAAGGCTCCCTGTTAAAATCTGAGGTACAGCTACATTTTATACATCTTACAACTGTATAAACCAGTGATACACCCAAAGACTTAGCTGGTTGAAAATGTAAGCACTCAGGCTAATTTATTTTGGGATTATGGGCTTGACTTAAGCACACATGTACAAACACATGCACTTCTGCCTCGGTGAGTCACAATGATATCCACTTCACCCACAGTAAACCAAACCGCTCAGGGTTTTAAGGTGAGAAACGGGAGGAACTGAGCAAGTGGAAGCCAGCCCCAGCCCCAGGCAGGGCAAGGGCACGGGGGTGCTGCTGCCCTGTTGCCCTTTTTTGCTCTGCCCTCGGTGAGGGCACTGCAGCTGAACGGCTTCCGCACAAGCTGCGCTTGTTCCTGGGCAGGGCAATTCAGTGCGCCGGAGGATTCTTCCTTCAGAAGGCAAAAGGAATGCAGGGCAGCCGTGACAGCACGCTCGCCTGGCATCGAACCCATGGCAGGGACCGTCCTGATATATGCGCGTTGCACTTGGAGGGGAGTCAGTGGTCAGGACCCTCCATCCCTGATGAGTCTGGTGGCTTAGTGCTTTTCCAGCTATGCCCAAACAGGCTGCTCACGGGCTGCCTGCAGGCAGGCCTTAGGCAACCTGGCAGGCAATAGCATGGATGGGAGAGTACATGCTAGTCAGCTGCTCGCCTGCACTCCTGAGACTGCTTTTTAGCAGCAGTGTAGAAATAGCTAATGTAGGCAATTATAACAGGAGTGAAACTTCACCTTCCTGGAACGAAAAAAAGACTCGAACCAAATCTCAGATCTGAAGACTGACCTCTCGTTTCAGACTCTAGTAGGATGCCTTCCTACCTGCAAAGGATAATCACAACTAGCCAGAGAGAAAAGGTCTGACTGTGATGTTTTATGCTCTACAGGGTCTGGTAGCTTCTAAAACAGGAAGAAAGAGAAAAAAAAAAGAAATATTTTTCTTCTTTGAAATGAAAACCTCTAGCCCAGACCAGATAAACCTGAACTAACTTTTTATACTGAACTATTCTAATGAGGTGACAGCAAGCCAATTAAAAACAAAAACAAACCAAAAACCAACAAACAACCCAACCCCGCAACATAAGCATATCTCTATATATGCATATTTACCAATGTTTAAACTTTAGCGTGATTTTTGGTGTGGTTTTGTTTAACTTGCTCTAAATGCTTTAAAGCAGCAAATCAAATGCATTTCACCTCACTGAGAGAGTTATTAACAACAGAAGAAAGAGTAAGGACATGAAAAAATGTAAATCTAGAAAAAATACACACATTGATTGTTACCTGCACAAGAACTACAAGAGCCTACAAACAAGTACAAATGGCAGCTTTTTGAATATGAAAGATAATAAGTAATAATCAGTATCTTATAGCGCGATAGCCAAAGGCGGTGACATTTGAACAGCATGTCTTCTCTAAGCTTAGATAGCCTGGTAGCGCATATCTGCAAGTGCTTAGCCATGTTAACATAAAACCCTCATTAGACAGGATTAGGCAAGAAACAGTGACAAAACAGGGTGGACACTAAC
>NC_138906.1:100894179-100948628 GCF_965231255.1 Vanellus vanellus | reverse complement strand
CAGGTGATAAAAATAGTAGATTTTTCCTCTATCTGATAAAGCCTAATTTTTACATTTATTGGCTTTTTATCTTCCATTTTTGCCATCAGAATTTTTCTTAAAAATAATCTAAGTGCATCAGGTTATTTTGCGTGAATGTCATATCATCACTAGTGCCTACAAAACATAGATTTTAAATGTAAACTTTGGCAAAAAAAGTAAATAGGCGCTTTACTTTTAAACATTTCACTTTGGGAAGCTTTTTTTCAGATGTGCAACAGTATGTTTTATTGGGATATTCTCTGACCCCTTTGAAATGTACAAAAAGGTTCACCAGAAAAGCTTTTACATCAAAAAGTAAAGGTAAGGAATTAGTGGTAATATTGCCAAAAGATGACATAAATTTTTTACCATATACCAATGGAAACACTTCAAAGTGCTTACAGGTACATAAAGGAAAATTCCATCTTAATTTTCTGTTACTGATTTTCATGAGTCAAGTTTTCAAATAATGCTTATTTTGGTTAATAAATACAAGTGACAACATTTTTTTTATGCTAATTTGACTAATTTTATAAACATAATTTCAGCGTGGATCTGCATTTTATGAAAGATGAAGATTTACTCAGAATAATACAATCCTGATCCGCTCACTTCTGACAGCAACATTATTTCAAATTTATCTTTTACAAAAGTCATGCCATTAAATGAAAGAAAAAGAATTAAGAGAAGGTTCCTTCTTTCAAAACCTGTTATTTCAGGCAGTGAATAAATTGTAAAAATCGGTCCTTCCTACTTATTTTATGTATATTATATATATATTAAGTAATGAATTTGTTTGACTTCATGGATCATCTGTGCAGAAATAAGATAGCAGCAACATGTACAGAGAACGCAGAGGTAGAGAGAAACCGAGAACCTCTTTTACTTCAGCCCAGTAGCTAGGAGGTAAGAAGGCATTTATTAGTCCTGATTGTAGTAGGCATGGCCCTTAGTGTAGCATCTGTAGGAATATTATGCATGAGACCGTATCTATGGGAGAGAGGAGAGTCGGTATTAAAACGTGGATGGAAAGGTGGCTGGAAATGAAAGGATAGAAGAAAAAGGCAAGAATGCCCTTTGGTAGAATCCATTATCCTAAACCCCAGTCTTGGGAACATGAGAACACCCTTGGCATAAACATTTGTGTTGAGGTCAAGTGGGATTAGAGGAATATATATTTGGATGCCTGGGGCTATGTCACAAAAAGAAAATATTAATTAAAAAAACAAGCTAGAGGTTTTACTTGCCCTCAAACTACTTTTGCTTTTAATACATTCTTTTGCTCTTTTGCAGTCAGTGGACTTGATTTTGATCTCACTTGTATTGGTTTTAATCAGAATAACTCAGTAAGAGATGGGGCATTGTTCTGATATCAAGTCAACCTAAACAAGGGGAGAATCTTTGCAGCATATTGCTTCAGTGCAGCCGGTTAAAACAAGGCAGCACTTGCAGTTAGGACGTAACAGCCCTAATCTGCCAGCTTGAAAAGGGGCTGCTGATAGGGCTAGGTTCCATAAAGTGGCTTGGTTTGGAATTAGGGCTGAAGCTGCTGGTTCCTTGGGAATGCTTTTAGCATGGAGGTCACTTCAAGGGTTTACGCTAGGTTTCAGGCTGGGTTGATCATAGCACGTGGGCATGTGCTAAACCTTAAGAATCGACTTTCTGGAGGACTTCTTCCCCGTTTAAAGCTAAGTATATACAAATATTTTGGTGAATCAGGCCTCCACTGTCCAGTCAGAAACTCTGCTGAAGACAATGGCAACCTTTGACTTCATTGCAGCCTGTCTAAATTAGGAAAAGATGTTGTTTATCTGACCTGACCTTTTCCTAATCTACATATAATAACAGCTATACATTTTCTTTCAGTTTACTTGGTCAAGATCAGTTGACCAGCTGGCCTCACCTCTGTTGCCACAGGACTCATTGTTATTTTCAACTTCTCAACCTTCAGTTCCGAGATACGCTCCTGCGTGTTTGTGCTGGCTGCTGAGGAAAGGCTTTAAAGCGCCACAACAGCTAAAACAACACATCCTCAGGACCTGTAGGCTCTGGAGGGAACAGAAACAAATTAAGCTGCTGTGGGAGTCGGATTGGGGTAGGTCAAGAAACCAACATGTTGTCTTGCTGAAGAGGGACAAGAAAAGATGAGAACAAGAATGCCTTGATCAGAGACTTGTGTGTGTGCTTTCGAGGGGCAGGTTTTGTTATGTGAACTCACATTCTTCAGGAACTGGGTTGAGACCTTTAACTATGTTTAGACTGTGACCTGAACCACATTTGTAACAAGATCTTGCAACTCTGGAGAGTGACTGCATTAAATTGTTGTCATTTGACTCTTGCTGACTTACTCTCTCACCCTGCCATTGTATGAAATGTCCTCAAGCACACACATGATGCCCTAATCCCTATATGAATTAAACGGGCTGTTTGTTTATTAGAGCTGGAAAAAATATCTTTCTGTACAAACTTAAAATATATTTTCTTCTTTTTACAGCATGACGTCACGACATAAGGACTGCTTTTTTATTGTACTAATAAATATATTTTTGGCCTGCACCCTGCAAAATTATGCTTCCACTTTGTACCCCGTTAAAGCAACCGTATCCAATCTTTCCACCTGCTTATGTTGGTATAAAAACTCCATCTCACTGAATTTGCCTTGTGTTTCAGATTGATTATTGGAAACAATAGAAAATCATATTGTTTTGACATTTTATAGATTGTGCTTACTTATTTTAATGGTAAAGTGTAATCGTGCATCATTATCTGATGAAGAGGCTGCCTCCGGAGGGACAACAAAAAAAAAGAAAAGATTTGAGCGCATGCTTATACTACTTCCATTCCTCAGGTTTGAATTAAATTCAACTTGAGTATCATTAGTTGAAAAAAGTTCATATTTTTAAGCTATAGAAAGTAAGTGTACTGCATTAAATAGATTAGTTGCTCATTATTCATAAAACCAATTGCTCAATAAACACTTTATTTTCCTAACAGAACTGATATTCAACTTGGCAATTTGTATAAACAGTATGTATGTTCTTAATGTATATGTTTATCTACAATAGTAAACATAAGCAACCTTTTGCCTACCATATAATGCCCCTAAAGGCATTATGGGTTAACAGTGATTTAATCCCCTTATGCATGCATAATATGACAAGCTTTGCATAAATGATAATAAATAATTGGTATGTATAAATAATTCATCATTTATTTTTGCAGTAGAAATAGAATTCTTAGACATATTTTAAACAAAGGGAATAGCAAACATGATCTCAATCAGAAAAGGGGTTAAATCACATTACACAAAACAATGTTTCAAATAATCAAGACTCATGCATGCAACATATATTTTTATTTCTTTCATGCTAGCACGTTACATTGCCAACTTGTTCTCAAGTATGGAAGAATACATATTTAACTGCATCATAAAATAATGGAAGAAATAAATGCTATATTGGACATTTAATACAAAACAAGATGGAATACTATATCAGAAAAAACAAATGTACTGTGTTCTCTAGAAAACTGGACATTATTGGTGGATTTCAGATTTTTTTCTGGCATCAGTTCTGGTGTTTTGCGGATATTCCTCTAACCCTCCCAGTGCAGCTAATAGCTGATAAAATTTTAAAATGTTAAATTTTGTAGTAATGTCTTATTTAATAATGGTTCTGTGGTTTCATAACAAATGCTAATTGGATTTTTGGGGGGGATGAATTAACAGCCTAAAAAAAGGAAATTAAAAAATACAGTGTTACTCTAAATAGGTGATATTTTTAATAGTTAAGAATCATTAAGATTTGAGGACTAAATGTCTATAGCAGTGAAGTAACTTTAAGAATGTAATGCCATCCTTATTCAGTGAGGCAGTCAAATACACACTTAAGTTTAAGCACATGCATCAATCTCATTGACTTTACATTATTCTCTCCAGAGTATATTTCTTTTCATTAGGAAGACACTGATTCTTAACTACCATCAAAATGCCGACTCAACTTGCTTCAATAAGTCCCTCTGAAGCTTCTCAAAGTCTTCTCTAATTTTGACCAGTATAAAGAGCACTGGCATTTGCAAATGTTGGCATGTCATTTCTTAACTCTTTCTACTGACGATTGTGTTTATAGGTATATATATCAAGTAGGAATGATCACAGTATGTAAGGAGATTAAAAATGCTGTGACAAAGGAAAACTCCACAGTTATTGCATATTGATTTTCCCACTAATATTAGATATCGCTGGTTCTATTAAGGAACTGTGAGATATCTAGCTATTAATGTATTACTCTGTAAAAAAAAAAAAACAAAAACCTTTACACCCAGATTCCGACTTCTAGCTATTTTCCAACCAACAGCAGAACCTGAGCTTTCACCTCATGACTACTTAAAATTCATATATAAGCGGTTAGCTATTTCGAAAGTACAAGTTAATATGTTTCTATTATTTGCTTGTAAAGCAGAGAATTGTGACGTGCACAAATTTGCCTTTGCTCCTATCATGTCATGGCCACTCAGTTGTTTCGTTATACATTATTCATTACTTTTCATTAGTTTCAACCAATTTCCTGATATTAATTCATAAATCCCAGAAGTTTCCCTATTTCCCATTAAAATGAGATAATAACTCCTGATACTATCTGATATAATAGCAAATTTAAATAAAATATTGCTTTTTTGGTTTTTGTTTTGCTAGCAGCTCACCTAGAATTTAAATGTTTTGGTTTATTATTTTGCTTGAACCTCTTTCCTGACACCTCAACATCTGACTATGCCCTGAAAGGTACAAGACTTACAAAGCTCCTTGCTTAAATCCAACATATCGAGTCTCAGCATTCCTTCTCAGCTGCCATCTGACCCTGAAGTCATCCAAAATCCATAGGTTTGTTTTTTCTTATGAGTTCAGCTGCCTTCACATCGAGCTGCCTGTCCCTGGGCCCTGCAAGAACTGCCTCTTCTCTGGGGAATCCCAAGCAGTTCAGGCACTCAGGTAATATTGGAGAGCTTTCAGGCTCATATTTCCTCCACTTGCCTCACCAGCACCACCCAGAGTGGTAGACGTTTTCCTGGGACATGTAACGTTTTGGCCCACTGCAAAGAGGCACAAATAGAGCAAATAGCAATCAGGGCCAGTTATCCAACAGCTCTCAGTGATCAGAGCATCTGCACAGGGTGTAGAACACCTATGTTTCATTTCTTCTTTCTCTTGTGGATCCTCTACACCGAAGCCTGTGATCTGCGTGTGGAAGCCATGGTTTTGATTCTTTGTGCTGCAGCTATGCCATGTGGTGTGGGACAACAGACTATTTCGGGGGTCAGAAATAGCAAAATCACAATTCTGAGGGAAAAAAAAAAAAAAAAGAAATTTAGACTTGGCTTCCAGTCTCTGATGCAGCGCACATTTCACTGTTTATACAAAATAGTCATGGGATCAGGGTGTGTGAGCTCCCCATGTCGTCACGCTTTGCAGCCTGTCTGTGCCTGTGTGTTCACCTGAGCATTGAAAAATGCAAGCTCATATCCCTTCGGGCATAGGAAAGAACTGGGACCATGTCCCGTACCTCCTGTTCAGCGGAAGAAGTGATAATTGGAAGTCTTTTTTTTCCCTAAGATTTTGCAGAGATCAGCTCTCCTAAGACAGGGCACCACCTGGGCAAACCAGGGCCAGGGTTGGTGTGAGAAACGTTTCAGGAATGGTCAGTCAGGGACTGGAGGAGGTAGTGACCAAAGAAATGCAGATTTAGATGGGTGCAGCTCCACAACATTTTGAATCTTAAAAAAATATGCTTCCTCCTCCCTCCATCTTGCAAGCCGTTGCTTCTGGTGAGCTGCAGGTTCAGTTCCCTAACACTCTGGAAAATATACTTTTTTCTTTCCTCAAGGGTAAGTTTTCTGCCAGGCAGTGGGGGAAACGGGCTCACCAGCAGCACAAACATCGTAGCGCAAAAGATGGGGCAAGAGTGAGTGTGCATGCGAGCAGAGGAGAAAAAATGGCAACTGAGAATTGTTAGATGAACCCAGTGAGTAGTCCCTTAGCTGCACCCTGGGGTCAAGGCACAACTTGCTCTCCATGTCTCCTGTCCACCAGTGGAAGGAGCTCCTTACCATCAGGCTGACTTTTGGGACTGCCGTGGCAAGCACTTCCACCACGCTGAGGGCTCTCTGTTCTGGTGAGCAGCAAGGTCGCTAGGTTAGGAACTTTACAACACAGATAATGCTGTAAAGTTCAGACCGTTGTTGGATCTGTCCTGTAACATGAGAAACTGCTTTAATAAGGCAGTATGATGATTCCATATATAAGGAAATTATTTGTTTTCCCTGTAATTTCTATAAGGTTCTGAATTTTTGCCTTTGTTCCATCGAAGTCCAATTATTAAGCATCTTGACAAAGAGAATGTTGCTTCCGTTTAAAAAAAGGAAAAGTTTCAGTATATCAGAAACCTTCCTTGGAAGGATTTTGCTTCTGATATACCTCAGCTTTGCCACAGCAATGTCTTACTTTTTAAAAAAGAAAACATATTTGAACTTGCAATCTGTGTAATATTATTTAATGCAGTATTAATAAGTTATCTACCTAGGCCTCATTCTATTAATTGCTTACATATGTTAAAACTTTCAATATAATCGATAGTAGCTGCTAATGTCTTTGCTTTCCCTGGATATCTTTGCTCTGAGAAGAAGAAAATAAGTAAGGAACATTTTAAATAAGGTCATTAAAATTACATGCAAAGAGAAAAACCTGAGTAAACATCTAATTTAAGTTGAATGTTCTGTTAAATTGATCATTTCTTAAGTGTTTTTCCTTTGAGGCTTGCTGAACAACAAATGCCAAAGCCTTGGAGAACACACGTATGTTAGCGTTTGGCCTCCACATTGGCTTTTCCCCTCAAGTATTATTTCTGTCTTAGCCATTTAAAAGAACCAGTGCAATCATGGATGCCACTTACAACCTACACAGTGGAAATTAGAGCCTTTTAGGGAAAAGATGTTTGGCTGATAAAAACCTAGCTCCTTAAACTTTGGTGCGACATAATATTTCTTTTGGCAAGGGGTCACTGGTGCTCAGCATACATCATCACTAACTTATTAGATCTTGAGGCAATTAGCTGAAAACAAACAGAAGAGACAAGCCCTGTATTGAGCTATAGAAACCAGAAGAAAATAGCCCATGGCACTCCATTATTCCGGAGCTTCATCAAAGGCTAGGCACTGGCTGCAGTTTAAAGAAAGGAGAGCATTGTTTTCATGTAACATCTATACAGTATAGGGACTTTACCATGCTATTTTTCTACTGATTCAAGTTACATCCAAACTTGCCTTGTTATAATAGGGCAGTGGAAAGAACTTTTCAGTTTCTACCTAAAACAGTATATGCAATGTGTTGCTTGATTAGCTAAGGATTAAAAATCCAATTAGGTCCTCCCTTTTCATGGGAAATCACATGAGGAATTTTGAGAAATATTACTGAAACCCACTGCTTAAAGTAATTGCCTATGATAACATGCGACAAACGAAGAACTGATATCTAAGGAACCCATGAAATCATCAAAGCAAACTGACCTTTACCATTTCTGATGTAAATATGTATTTCTGAACACAGGATTTCAAATTTAGCTGAGATATGTTTTACTTATTTCAATAAGAAACAACTTTTTTCCCCGTACAGAAAAAGATAACCACTTGAGAGAAAATCTGTATTACTGTAAGCATGACACAACCAAATATTGTCATTAAGCTACAAGTATTTTTTTATTTTTCAGTAATGTGCTTCACAACATGTTGATGCTAACCAATAGACTGTGGCTTCACTCATGTGTGGTAAATATTAAGAAAAAAAAACTTTTGTGATTTGTATTTAAAAAAAATTCTTGCCAAAAGAAAATTTAATTATTTCTTTTTAGAAAAGGAAAATAATTGTTAGCGGTACCTGGCTGTGTCTGCCATTTGTTTCTGGCTATTAGATAGTTGTTCTTCTGTGTATACCCATTGAACCATACTAGAATACTGCATACCACTAGTTTACCTTTTAAACACAGTAAATCTCTAACTTAAGTTGCATTTTAAGAAACTAGCTGTTTTAAGTTAAAGTTTTATAATGTTTTATGAAAAATTCAGGGAATTTTTTTTTTTATCTTGAGCACTGAAGGTATTTGAGATATGTAGAATGCCAATATTGCCTTCCTTACATCTTTTTTTTTTCCTCTCTTCCCCACCCAAAATAAAATTAAACCAAGCCACTTCAAGTACTTAAACTGAGATCCTTAAAGATACCAAGGTCTCCTTTATATCAGTGGTGGATTCTGAACCTACAGCCAACAAAGTCTAATGCTGAAGGCTTGCAACATGATGGTGTAGGGTGAAGGATGAAGAGCAATGCCATCGTTCTACCCCCTTTCCCCCTTTCCTATAGTTTAATGATCAAATCATTTGTGGACTACCTCGCTCCCAGTATACGGTGTACCTCAAACACATTCTGCATCTCTCTTGGCTTGTGGATCAGACCTGCGAGGCAGTTAACAGCTACTGCCCTTAATTATACTGCAGAGCTACTAAGAACTTAAAAGTAGGCAAAACAGTGAAGGCCATCACAGTGGTATTTCACGCAGCCTCGTCTCATATTTCAGTTCTGAGGCAAGACTGAGGCTGTAAATTCTTTTCCGTGTTGTGTATAAAAAATCTTGTAGAGAGCCAATCCCTTTCTCATAAGGGAATGTAGAGAGAGGTCTAATTGGCAAAAAAGGCATGTTGCCGGACATGCAGTATGGCTTTCATCCTTTTTTGGAATTAACGTTTGTAGAAATTGCTGTGCGTAAAATAAAGCTAAAAAAGAAAAAAAAGCCTGGGAAAATCATTAGCCTATATTTATATTCAAAGCCAAATTTACTATCTGCAATCTTCCCTGAACAATGCAAACATTACCTTAGCTTTTTGTATAATAACGTGTGCTTTCTTATTGCTTATTTACTATTGCAGGTCTATATCTTTTCATCTCTTCAAAGTCACTGGAGTGATTTACAATAGTCTTATCAATTTCATGTGAATGGTCTATGGAATGCTAGGATTTGGTCAAATTCTTTCCCACAAGAGGTTTCAATTTGTTCATCATCCCCTCCTGGTATCTGGTTTCGAGACATGATGTGCAGAGTTACCTTTAATATCAGTTCTGCAGATACAATGCATTAGCAGAGAAAATTAAACACAATTCCTTTTAGATCTGATGTGCTGCCGTTGTCTTTAAGTTGTCAGGGTGTCGAATTAATGGCAACTGGAGAAGGTTGCCATGACTTAAGGGATCACTGTAAAAGGAAAAACAATCCTTTATATCTTTTCTGAGAGAAAGGAAGGCAGCTGTTACATATCGTTCTGCTGTGAAGCCCCCCCCAACATATCTTTATTTTGTTATGCTAGCAGAGGAGACGTATATATATAAAATTCCTGCTGTAAAATTAAAACAAAATAACACACTTATGTGGTACCTTTAACTTAAAAAGCAGAAAACATATCATTTTAAGCTTGATCAAATAAAGATTTTTTATGATGCATGACTTTTAAAAAGTCTGTTTTACACCAAACAACCTGAAAACATAGCATATCAGTTTCTATTAAGTTAGAACCATGCATACATATAAAATCTCATTAATATAAAACTAAAAATGGTGGCAATAGCCTTTTATGAAAAGAAAGTCAAACCATGCATCCTATATACTTCTTGCTCTTTTAAGAACGTGATTGTATTTGTCTATTTATTTATTTACACTTTGGGAAGTAGTTTTTTTTTTTTTCCTTCGAATGTAGAATTTCAAACGGGCATGACTCTTTAATTTCTGAAGGAAAAATGCATTCTTAGAAAAGCAATTTGAGGATGACATTCATACAAATACAAGAAGTTCACAAATGATCCCAGAAAGGCTGGGTCACGAGCTTCCTGTGGGCTCAACAAGGGATCTTTGCATAGACCCTGCTTAATCTGGAGAAGTTCGAGGGTCAGGAGTCCTGTATGTACGGTTGTGCGAATTGAGTACCTGATGACTCTTCAGTGGGTAGAAGGACAGAAAATGCTGTTGAAATCCTTAGGTGGAGACATCTAAAATGTGCAGGTCAGCTCTCAGGTTGGACTTAAATAAGCTGGTCTAAGTCTATGAGGCCACCAGTTCATTTGGGTAAGTTTGTGTGTCATCTTTTAAAAATGTTTTTATCAATGTAAATTTGGTGAGAGGGCCTACTTACATACTCACATTATAGTGCGTATCTATTATGAAGTACGGATGCAATTAAAATAATTTAATACGTACATACAAAGAAAATCTCTACATTGACACCTTGTAAGCAATAGTAGTTTTACACTCCTCCCACAGCACTTCACTTACTGTACCTCAGTGAAAGCCTGAGTAAATACACAAGCTTTGCAACATGTCTAGAAGATTGAAGTCCTTAAGTCCTTGGTCTCTGTACTACTCGGTATCCTCCAGAACCCAAAGGCCCTGAAAATCTTCTACCTTGAGCCCCAAAGTAAGGATCCTTAAGGACTGTCTGGTTAAGCATCCAAGCTGAGCTCATCTGCTGAGTCAGGGGATAAGGAAATAATTGGTTTATTCGGTAACAAGACCCATATTAAACAGGATTTTATAAATCAAAACAAAACTCTCAAATTTCATATGAAATGTAAAGTATGTTTTAAGAAGTTCAGATGTAATGCGCTCCACATGTGATACGTAGCTGATTAAATACCCTACCATAGTCTGATTTAACAAATGTTTCAAGGGAGTATCTGGCTGCACCTGTGGTACTTTGGAGTGAAACTGCCATGTTTGCATGAATGACTGAGATAAGCTGCAATCAAAAAGACGACTGGCAATGTTCTGGTCTCATGCAATTGGATCAAAAGGATTCACATCAGAAAGCATGACTCTGAGATTGCCTGCCTTTTACAATGAAGACCTGTAAACCTTCTTTCATGAAAAAGCAAATGTTAATTCTGATCCTTTCTCCAACTCCTTCCTCATACCATACCATCACACTTACAGGTACTGAGCTCCAGCCAGACAGCGTCTCCAAATCCTAGTTATGAGCTAGGTGTTGGGAGACCCAGCTAGTAACCACAGGGGCTTCTTAAAAACCCCAGCACTGTTACCAGTATCACAAAGCTCCTGATGTTGGAAATACCTTGCTTCTCATAGCAGCCTTCCACTGAGCAAGGCGAGTGCTGGAACAGACTCTCCATGAAGGATCCCCTGAAGGAGGAATACGTTCCTTTCCACCTAGTGAGAGGCACAGCAATGTTCTCAGCTTGCTAGCATTGGTTATATGAAGGCAGTTAAGATGGCTAGTACTTGAAAGCAGAGATCATGAAAGTCTGATTTTTTTTTCCATTGCAAAAATTGCTAGACAATAAAAAAATCTTTATTACCATCATATGGACAGATAATGTCAGTTTATCTTCATCACAGATATTTATTAGTGGCAAATAGATATAAGCTAGCCCAACTTGAGCAACTCCATTACATGTAAACCAATGCCAACTGTCTTAGTCAGAATGAGCAACTCATGCCAGGTCTCAAAATAAAGACAAAAAATCAGGGATCTTGGAAGTCTTTGGGTGTCAAAATCCAAAAATTGCAGCCCAAAAATCCTACGTGAGGTAGGTGACTGCCTAGCTAAATAAGAACCTATATTCACAAAGTATTTTTCATTCCAATCTGAAAGCTCTCCTGAGCCTTCACTTCTGTATTGTGTAATAGGGTTACATTTACCCTGAGGAACTTGCTTCAAGAAATTAAGCAGACAACACCTTCATCACCTCAAGCATAATTGAAATTAGAGAAGAAAATTTGGAAAATAAACTAACAGCATTAGCGCATTCACAAAAAGCTGTTTCAAAACCTCGTTTTCTTTTATAAGTGATTGAACACCCTACCAGCCTAATCAGTCAGCAGGGAAGTGTGGGACTTTTAATGTGTTTCCGATGATTTAGAAAGGACTTCACTCTCACGATCTCTGGAGAACCCCCCTAATGCATTCATTATAGGATAGTCCAAACAGGAGTATTCACCTTTCCTGTAGAAAAATTGAAAAGAATGCAAGATCTATGGAATCAGAAGCCATACCAATGGCTTACCAATACCTTACCAATCTGGTAAGCAGAGGCATCACTCTAAGAGTATGACCGGAGCAGGGATGGTGATAACTCCACATCTGGTCTCTGCTTCTGGTTTTATATCCACTTTATAGATTAGTTTTATTCTGATAACTGTTTGATGTAAGACAATGTAATTAAAAATTATTTGTAAAGCAGATTAGGGTGCTGACTGGGACATACAGGCTTAAAATCATCTTGACTTATTTTTACCTTTTCTCTGGGCAAGTCCTCTTACTGCTAAGATATTATGTAAAAAGTTATTGCAAAAATTGGTCATCTTTTGAAAAAAAAAAAAGGGGGGGGAAGGTTACTCAGTTCTTGGGAAGAGCAAATGTGGATACCAATCTTTAGGACAAAGTTCTGGACTCTAGGCCATAAATGAAAGGTAATGCTTGAGAACATAATTTGTATGCCCCAGCTCTAGAAATGCTAGAGCTTCAAACAGATCTCCGCTCATAAGGTTCATTATCATCTAGCTTCATCTTGCTTTCTACTTAACATGGGCTTCTGGTTTTGCCAAGCCCTAACCCTCCACAGGCACACCACAGGAAAAATGCTCCTCTAATTCTGAGTTTAGAAGCTGCTATGGTCATCAAGCTCCAAAAAGTTAGGCTTTCCTGAGCAGCTCACATTTTTTTCAATATTTTATCAAATCGAAATCTTAGCCAAAGGATCAAATTGCCAAAGCTGAAAACAGTTAGGAAGGACATCTTTTAAAAGGACTGAATCAGAAAAAAGAAATAATCATGTGGAACCTTCTGTTAACATTTTACTAGACTCCCAAATGCCAGCGTTACAACTGAGGAAAGAAGGATCCAGAGGTTATGAAAACAACAGTAAAGTGGAGATGAAAACAGCTAGAAAAATAATAAAAACGTATAACAGTTGAAAGAAAGGAGAAGTTAATTGCAACAAATACAGAAGCAAAGAAAAGCAGAAGACAGGTAAAGGAATTGAAAAGATACAAAGAGAAAAGAATATTTAGCTGTGAAGAACTGGGAAATTTTTAAGTAAACTGAAACATAAAATGTCCTCACAATGACACAGGCTCATTGCTAGGCAGATACATTTAGACTCAACAATAAAAGTGCCGAAAATGCAAAAGCGTCTACTAAATACTTCTACATTGTAGCAAAAGAATCAGGGTTATGATAAAAAAAGTCTGTTTCAGATGCAATATGGAAACACTCTTTTAATAATTATTTGAATAATATGGGACTCTTGGGAGACTACAATGAAATGAACAAGGGCAGGAAAGGGTAAACAAGAAAAGTGGGGTAAATACAGTCATGTTAACCTGACATCAGTCCTGAGGAAAACAATAGGATGACTGGTATGAGACTCGATTAATAATGAAAGGAGGGAAATATAATTAATGCCAATCAATGTGGTTTTATGGAAAATAGATCTTGTCAAACTAATTTGATATTTTTGTGAGATTACAAGTTGGGTTGATAAGGTAATAATGTTGATACAATATACTTAGACTACTACAGAACATTTGGCTTCATGCTACAGAATGCATTGGTTAAGAAGGATACAAAATCAACGTGGCACACATTAAGTGGATTAAAAACTGCCTATCTGACAGACCTCAAGATGTAATAGTAAATGGGATATGACCAGCAAGTAGTTCTGTTTCTAACAGAACCCTGTAGGTCATGGTCTTGAGATATTATTTCTGAAAACATTTATTGATAATGTTGGGACATTATAAATTTAACTTCTTTGAGGCCTACAGGAGGCAAAAAGACTGGAAAGCTAAAAAAGAAATACAAGCAACAGATCACTGAAGCTATATTTAATAGAAAGCTTGATGTATGTTCTTATCACATGTTGCTCATACTCTTGGCTCCCTTGTAACTGGGCACCTAGCATATACATCAGTCATGGCAGGGTAAGGGCAGGAGGCATAGGATGAATCCTACATTCTTCTGCAGCTGATATCAGCGTTCTCTGCTTGACACCTTTTCATCACCTAGGCATTTGCAGCTATGGATGGAGAGAAGAGGAGCTGGATTTGAGAAGTAGTTTTGGCCAAGTGAATGTGTAGGCAGAGGTCAGCCTTGCTAGTCATCAGGAGACCTTTGACAGCTTGGACTATGTGAAACCCAGGACAGTGTGCTTCTCTAAGCAACGCTGTAGCTCACCTGGCAAGCTTGGGAGAGGTACATTTCATAGAACACAAAATAGCTGCTGAGATGTGCTTCTGGCACTATGTGTCTAGCACCAAGCAGCTGAACGTCTTGCAAATCTGGGACCACCAACAGAGAATGGAGGGTTGTTTTCTATTTTTTTTTTCCTGGGTGTGTATGAGAACTTTTCTTTCTGGAGGTATGAGAGTTGTCTGTGGAATCATCAGCTCATCCACAAAACATTGGCATCAGGCTCTGGAATGAAACTCATGACCCCAATGGCTGATTTCCCTCAGCAGTAAATAACTTTGAAATGCACAAATCTAAAACTAAGATCATGTTGATTAAAGTGTGCAGGATGGACATCCTCAAATAGTCAGAAATATAATGCAATCACTCAAAGTCTTTGCTTAGTATTACATTTGCTCCAAAAAGCAGGATCTCTAAATATCTGAAGGAAAGTCAGACCCTAATATCAAGATGTTCTCCTGATGACACCAAGTTCATATTCTGTTTGTACATTTCTTCACTCTTTGGAAGCTTTCCTAAGTATGCAGTCCTGCTTTTCAGAGGCTTTATCACAAGAGGCTAGACTTGGGCTGGAGCAGTCTGTGTTCTGTATCTGAGCTCCTACTACTTCAGTAGAATGAATTCACTCAATGTTTGGGGGTTTGGCCCTGGAGTGAGGCTCAAAGCCGAGAAGGCTGCAGAAAAAAGACGTGTTTTAAAGATAAGTCTATGTGTTACTTTGCGCTTGAAGCACTGTATATGAGATGTTACAGATTTGAAAACAACAGACATACAAAATTTAGGAATTATTTCTAGCCTAGATATTGGCAAAAAAAGAGTGATCACTGCCTCAAAAGCTGATCATTTCTGTTAAGCACCACCAGCTCCATTTTCAAATATGATTGTAATTGTTATTGCTCCTTTGCACATTCATCTCTGCCTCCCAAAGTTTTTTCTCCTTCTCATTGTTCCTTCTCATCCCATGGTGGAAAACTGAGGTTTTTGGTAGGCAGAGATGGAAGCGCAGTGCTCTCTGCCACCCCTCCTGTGTCTAATTGTGGGCATAATAACATGAGTTCCCACAGCAGGCCGTTAGCGAAGGGACCCTTGCTGAGGGGCCTGCTCATCACATCAAGGACCTGAATGGAAAAGAAAGCTGAAGGACCTAGTGCTACTTTTTTATTTCAGAGACTTCTTTCCTAAAGGAAACCTTCTTGTCTGCAGTCTGCTTTGGCATATTCTCCTAATGACACAACAGAAACTGTGCGAGCTCCATTGGGTGGGCAAAGTCCCAGTCCTTTAGCTGGCACTTCTCCAGCTGGAAGCAGAGGCATGACAGTCTTCTCAGGATCATCTGCTGGCCAACTTTTCTAAGCGTGCCGTTACATAGTCTTAACGTAGACTTTACTGGCTGGAGCAAAGAGATATTGCTGGGATTTCATCAGTCTTTCAAGCTTCCTGACATGACAAAGAGCAATTTTCTCATTCAAACTCCCCACAATTCAGGTTGCCCTGTTAGGCTCCTCAGACACATCTGCCTAGCAAGGCCATGGTTTGTTGCTTTTATCTATTTTACCATGCTGACTGGAATCTCTAGTTGATCCTGAGACCAGCGGTTACAGGAGACCTTCCTTCAAACTGTTTTCCCCAGGCACAGTACAATTGTGGTACAGGGTAGGGAAGGGGCAGGGAGCATTCGAGGTAAGCTTTTCACATCAGCAGTATGTCACTTCAACTGCTGGAGTAAGACAGTGGGAAAGAAAAGGCCTTAGAGGAGAGCAGATGAGTTAATCTGCCTGCAACCTTTGCTGAACAGCAGACAAATGTGTCTATCTTGCCTTATCCCTGTGTGACATAGGGTTTCTAATGAAGACACTGCATTTTTGGAACTGCTGCAGTTGAAGAATGATATCCCTGTTCTCCCTACTTGAAATGCCCCACAACCATTCACATTTGAGATTTCTAGAATTCTGCTCGCAGTTTGGTAGTTCTGGGAAAATCCCAGGATTGTCAGCTCTACAGGGACTGTTTCATTAATGAGTACTTCTCCAGAAATTGAGAAATCTAGAATTTTTGCTTAATTTACAATTTAACTACATTATGTTTGAGAAATCACCTGTGAGAAAAGGCTGACAGGTTGATACAGCAAAGGTTGGAGCTGTAGCAGGTGCTCAGGATTAGGCATTTTCTATTCTACGTAATACCCTATCTGATAGCTTGAAATAATGATCAGTTTGTGAAGGCCTTTTTACTTGGAGGAGCTGCTAAGATCTGTTCCTCTGCCTCTGTTTACATCCTGGAGGGTTTCTGAAGGTGTTCTTTGTCTCTGGAATCTCTGCTTCAAAGAGGCACTGCAAGTCTCTATTTGCAAACCTTCCTTTGAACATACACTGGATCTCTCTAGCACTCTCTTGCACTGCATGGTGAAAACTTGGCCGGGAAAAGACAATCAGAGATCCTGATATCACCTAGTCACCAAAAAATAATCTTTGAAAGTGCAAAACTGGGGATCAAGAATTTTGGTGAACAATTTAATGAACAGTTATATGGCCTCCACAGGCTTGCCTGATTTTGTACTCCATGCAATGCAGAAGTCCACAATTGGCAAGGAGAAAATAAGGAAAATGAGAAGGGAGTGTGTTTATGTCTACAGAATTAGCGGGGAGGCACAGGGAAGAAAAAACAGAAATGATATGGTAACTGGGAGGGTTGCAGCATCCTAAATTAATTTCTTGACATTGCATCTGAACAGCTGCTGGTTTTAATGATGCTTGTATCTTACCTACCTGCAGGTAGGAATGGGCTGCCCATTCTGGCTATACAAAAAGATCCTTGTCTTGTGTATAATACAGATATGGTTCTCTTTGGCAGTTGAACAGTCAGATGTTACGGCAAGCATAAATGTAATAACAAGGATAAAATAAGTGTGGGTGTCTATGTTGTTTGAGAAATAATATATGGTCACATGGAAAGCAGTGCAATACATCTGATGAAGAAAGAAAAGCTCAAGTTGTGTAATATGAATGTTATAAACGAACGTAATATGAATATATCAGATGCTATAAATGAGCAGAAAACAACAGCATGTACAACTGCCATATTGGATTTTAGCTCAGTGTAAGATAAGACCTTAAAGTGTCCTTCTGCTTTTTCTGGATCTTTTCAGTACTTGTATCTTTAACATTGCTTTCATTGGAGCTGAGATGTTACAACAGTCAAGCAATTTTAATTTTGGCCAAAACCCATCTCCAAAACAGTAAAGTTTCTCTGCTGGTATTTGATATCCTCATAGTCACTGCTTCTGGATTGTGAGACTTTTATTGCTGCCCTTAGGCAAACACCAGTGCCAAGAAACACTTGTGGTGCATCATGCCCTTCCTCTTGGTGCTGTAAAATCTCTATGACTGAGGTGGCAAAAATAAAGGGAAAGAAAGCATTTTACTACAATAGAGAAAGAGGAAAAGGATAATGTTGAAAAAGAAATGAGTAAAGTCAAAAAAGAAGTTAACACAGCTAAAAAAAATTCCAGCAGGGAGTCCTTGGATCAAAACATTTGAGAATTACTCAGCGGCTTGTCTATTCAGACAGCAGGACTGATCCAGGAGATGTTCTGCATGTGATTTTAATGCTATCAGCACTTATGTGATAGTTATTCCTGAACAATGAAGGGGCCTGAGGAAAAGGCACTGAGGTACTCAGGTACCCGTTCCATGAACCAACAGATCTGAAGCCACGCAGCTGCCTGCCTTCCTGTGAGGTGAAGGCTGCAGACGGAGGAGAAATAATCACACTGGACATGCTCCTCTGGTCATGGAACAGCAGGGGAAGGTCTCTACTCAGGAAATACAATTTTTCTAGTTTCAGAAGCCTGGATGAACCCCCTTCTCCCATATTTAGGGGTCTCAGCAACAGTATTTTTCAGCTTATACATATGTGGCACAACTATTTCTTATTGCAGTTAAGAATCTACTGAAGTTTCTCTTCTTTGAACCAAAAATGTAAATCTGGAATATCTATTCCTATTAATAATATTTGTGTTGCATATCCTCTAAGTGGTTTCTCTACACATTGATTAATAACTATCCATTTACCTCAAGCGTTGTAACTCTTTGAAAAGGATCTGAAAAGACAGCATCTAAATATTAAAATGGAGGATCTCTCACATGGAAAAATTTGTTATATACAATAATTTTCTAAAATAATTTCCTTTCTGCAATGAAACATTGCACATTGAAACAGACATCGTTTCAGAATTAATACATTTATACATTCAATAAATACTAAACAGTCAGTTGAGATGCAGCTAGCAATCAGAGAAAAGTGATATATATCTGTCATTTCTTAATTATTCTAATTGCTTGGTAAGATGTTTGCAAGTTATTGGGTTAAGATACATTCTGCTAACTGGTATTGGAAGGTATTGGATATCTTTTAGCAGTTGAAGAAGACAACAACTCTCCAGTGTCCTCTACAAAAATGAATTTTCTCAAAGGTCACCTGTAACCGAGTAACGCTCCAACACAGACAAGCTTGTGACTAGTTTCATCGTTCTTGCACTGTGTCAGCTAAATCAGCTCTTCAAATGATTTCGTTTATGTGTTGGTAGTACATATTAGTTGTCACAAAAGCTTTGTCCTGAGCAGATGAGACCTTTTTTGGTCAAAAATTCTTAGGTCAATTGCTTAACCTGTCATACCCTAAAGGCATCATCTCATTTTGTACTGTCATAGTTCACTTCCAGTGCTAGCTGTGGCGTAACCCTATACTTGTACCTTAATGAAATGCTTGTCGTGGTTATAATTTCTGAAATTATTTGCGGTTTTTGTTTTCTTTTGTTTTTAAATGTCTTAGTTGCAAAGTCTGTGAAAAGTAGGTTCTGACTGGATTTTTTTTCCTTTTTTTTTCACCCCCTGCGGTAGTACAGTTTCTTACAATGAGACAATAATTTTCCGGTCAGAAACTCTTACCTCCTTCACATTCTATTTAACTTGAAAACCAGCTGGGATTTTAGACTTGTTCTTAAGTTCAGCATCTTGTCATATACTTGAGTACGCTTTGATTGATACAGATACAAGGTTCAACCATACAAGAAAAACATTATAGACTCATGGAGAGGCAATTGTCATCAGCAAGCCCATGTACCTGGTCTGAGATGAATTTCCAGATCAAAATGCGTATTTCCTTTTTGCTTTTTGACGGAGAGTAGTACTTGACAGGTTTCTGGTTCTTCAGAAGTCTCTTGATGGCTGGAAGAAATGACAGCCCTCAGATCCGAATGGCATGCAACAGGCTACTGTGTTCTTGTACAAATCAAAGCGCTCTTTCAAACTTGAACTCTCTTTTCTGAGTTAGAAAAGGTATAGAGGGAAAAAAATGATCGTTAAACTTTAAGTATCACAGATGAATGTTAAATATTCAGGTTTGGATGCACTGTGCAGAAGTCTTAGGCTGCCAAAGTCGGTCTGAATATCAGGAGACAACAAGACGTATTTTTTTTTTTTATTTGATAATATATTGTTAGCAGCATATCCAGTTTCTCAAATATTTCTTTTACAATTTTGATAGAATTATTTTTTTTTCTTTTATTCTAAAGGCAGGCAAAATTTTAAAAATAATTAATAATTTTAAGATGAAAAAGGTTAACTCTTCCCAGGGTGCAGAATGGATTCTCTTTTTTATTTTCTTTCCTTCCAAAAAAATTTACAATATTTTCCTAGAATTTTTTTAAATGTTTGTAAAAATAACCCAGCATTTCCTGTCAATTTTTAAAGACTTTTCAAAAGCTGCTGAATTATCTTTAACTAACATTTTTCATCAAAGTTACAAACACTGATAAAGGTGCTATGTAGATTTAAGGGTTTTATTTTCATGCGGTTATTATCCAGGTAATAAGAAGCATGGCATTTCGTGCTTTGGAGTTGTGTTATTTTTATCAGGGGTGCATGTGCATATCAAAACGTACAGAAATATAGTGTGGCTCGTGAAAGAGCTGTCACACAATACACAAATCACACTTGGTTTCAGCTGCTGACACTTCTTGTTGTAGTTGATGGCTCCCGAAAGGAGCCACGTAACCTGCAGGCCCCGGATTACCATCGACCTAACCCAGGGACCAACCTCATGAAGCACCACCATAGGACCTTAGCCCTGCTTTATGGCATGTTAGTATTATTGTTGGGCTGCGAGAGAGTACGTTAGCTAACGTAGGACAAGAAAGGTAAAACCAGACAGAAGTAACATTGTTGACAGAGAAAAAAAAAGAGGAGTGCTGGAAGCTGATCACTCATTAAGACTAAGGATTGATGTGTTTCAAGGCTGATATTTCCCCACCTGACTAACAACTCTCATACTCACAGAGGTGGTGAGCATACTGGTGTTCTGTATAGTAGTTTATTAATCCGTGAGCATGCCATCTATGATGGGTATTAGGCAATACATGTTTAAAATGAAAATGGAAATGTCACGTACTCAAAAACTACACGTAATCCTGCTTGCAGAGACTGTCCATGGTAAAAGATACCCAAGCAAATGAGATTCAGTGGAGACATGTGAACATTTTAATCATCCTGGCATGAATCTGGGATGATAGATGACTTAATACCTCAACATTTTTCCTTAAGGCTTTTGCAGTCCTTTTTTTTAATGCAGGGCTCCCTTTCTACTAATTCAAACTCTGGTTACGGCACCCCAGATTGGGTGTTGATAGGTAAGAAATTGAAAAAAATTGGAGTGTATTGCTGGTGGTTTGGATTGAGCCATCACAATATTTGAATGAAGCTTTGGGATCAGCTCAGATGAGCTGAGATGACATATTCACTTAGCTATTGTCCGTTATTTATTTACCTACAGAACGAAGCTGTTTAGTGGGACATGGGGGTAAATTTACCTGCCTGAATTAAGTAAACGCCTACCTGTTGGTGTCCAGGTGCAACCTGTCAGCTCTTTCTGCCTTATTCTGACAATAAACATGAAATAAGGAGGGCAAAACAGTTGAATGAAGGAATCTAGCAGACAAGACAACCAGATTATATTAAAGGTTGTTTTTTGGAGTTGCTTAAAGGATCGACTGACCAAATCTCGTGTGATGACCTAGACTTGTGTGGTAGTGCGCAGTATCTTTTTGAACAGGCCTGGTAGTTTCTTTATTGCCATTTAAACAAGGTTTCACTAACCCAGGATAACTGGCAGGAAATGATCATTTGGGTTCTTTAGAAAGAAGTTTACAATGAAAGTCCTTTTCTCCAGTTGGTACCAATTTGGTCTGAAGCATACCAAGAAACTGGAAGTCATTCATTGACATGGGCAGGCATGAGAACACAATGCTCAAAACTGCTTTACCAAGATTATAGTTAGGGAATTGCCACCTCCAGTTTGGCAACCCCAAGGGAAATGCTTTGAGGTTTTCTGAAGCTCATATTTAGCAGCCAAGCATCCTGGCAGTTTAATGTATCAGTAAGCAATATGGTTTATGACTTCTGTGCTATTTTACTTTCTGGAATACCTTGACTTTTTAGGATATATTATTGCGGATCAAGACTGGCCCACAAGAATGCCTGGGCTTCATTTTTCAGTGATGACTTGTACCTGTTGCATTACTTGTATCACAGTCTCCTTATGACTCAGTTTCCCATCTTTAGTAATGACATTTGGCCAACTTCATGAAGATCCCTTGAAATCTGGAGTTGAAATGCTAAATACTGTCATTATTGAGGAGCAGAAGCTAACCATAATTTCTCTAATTGAAATTAGAAAGATAATTTGGTATGAAAATAATTATTTTTCACGTAAGACAAAAGAGGGTGGAACGTCATCATTTTTTTTCTCACTAGCATTTAACAGGTTATTCTAGGGACCTGGGGCACTGGGTGGGAAACTGAAAAAGCAAATGTCAGTTTTTACATACAGAATTCCCCAAGTCAAAACTGATTCAGATGTCTTATACTCATCTCCCCAGGTGAGAGAAGATTTTCTCCACCAAAGTGTCAAAAGCACTGAAAAGAGCTAATTTTAGTTGGTTTGCTTTATGTGTGAAATAAAATGTTCCACATCACCCTGTTTAACTGTACTGAGACAATGCCCATCTGTTCTAGCAATGGGGATCTCTCTGATGGAATGTCTCCCCTCTATTCTACATACATAAACATCATGTGGAAATTGAATTCTTATTGTAACTGGTGAACAATAGGATTTTAAAAGGTCTGAGGGTAAGATTAACATTTTGTTACAATAGTAAAGTTTGATTTAAACAATTCTGATTTCTTGAGAGGATTCTTGATATAATATCTATTTTACATGTGATACAAGCCCCGACTGAGGCTGTTAAAAAAGTTGTTATCGCTCAAACATTACTTTCTAATTAGCCAACAAGAACAATTAGGAAATGCTTCAGGTAACTTTAATCTCTCTGCCTGGCTACACATTGTTCTTTTTTTATGTCAACAAGTACATGCTGATATTTTAAAACAGATCTCTGTATGCTAATTTTCCTATTTCCCCATCTAAAAGACTATAGCTTCCTGACTGTTAATTCCAGTTGACAGTGAATGGTTTTGTTTCTTATTCACCTCAAAATAATGTATTGTTGTGAAGTGATTTATAATAAACAGTATCTAGGAAAAAACTATGATGCTGATCAGTTTTGACAACTAAAAATGCATTATTAATGGAATAATAACATTGGAAGCATCTTGAAAACAAGCTGATTGTGAGGAGTTTATTTTTCTGTTCAGACCGAGATTCATTCTTCTAGTTCAGAGATGATACTTCTGGGTGGACAGGTCATTACAGAGAAGAATGCCAAAATTATTGCATGTTAGAAAGTCTTGTGATGCTGCCTGTCAAATATAGAATGATAGGTACACTTAAAATAAAGTCAGATACATTATGTCCATTAAAATCCACTTTTACAATATCTGGTTTGACATATAGAATAGATATTTTAAGTGGGTATATATGTCAGAAAGTGAAATTGCCTTAACTGCTTGATTTTACTTAATGGCTGTTGATGAAAGATACCATTTCTTTTTTCCTCTATGCACAGTCATATATGAATATAAAAACTGGAACAAATATTTGAATAACAATGCAGCTCAGTGCATCTCTCTGGCATTTTTGCTATTGAAGTAAATGTAAAGCTAAACCTTGAAGTGAAACTACATATTGAATTCATCCTCTGCAGTTTTAACAGAGGACAAGTAGTAATATAAATTTGCAATATGCTTACTCATACATTTAAGGTATAGCATTCCTAATATGATTTGCATGCACAGCACAGTATTTTAAGCTCATATTTTAAGTCAGGTTGAATTCTAAGATACTGTTGTTATGTAATCCACTAAAAATATTTATGCCAATAGCCAAATTATGATGTCTTAACAGACGTTCTCTAGGAAGACCAGTTTACCATCGTTATTGGATTTTATATTAATTATAGTATGTACTTTATTGAATTTGCTGAAGTGCTTTGCTGGATATTCTCCAAACACTAGCAGCCAAATGAAATTATATAAAAAGGGTCAGCTATATTTAAGGGTATGTGAAAGTGCTTTAGAGACTGGTTTTAATTAAAGAGGTTGTAAACCAACACAGAGTGCAAATGTCACTGCACACCTATGCTTTCCTTAACTTACAGAATTGGGAGGAATTTATCAAGAATGACTCAGTGAAATTTGAGAGCTTGATAAAGGACACACCAAAAATCTTTAATAAACATTTTTGCAATTTTAAGTAATAGTCATGTCCATCATATTCATCACAAAACACTGTGCATAAAATGCTTCTTTAAATGAGTTTAACATTGCTTGGATAAGAACAAACAACATTAATAACTTAAAAGTGTAGTTGAGAAAGATGAGCAGGCAAACTTTACCTTCTTTCCCTAGGGGTCTTGGGCCTAACTTCATGATATACTCTTATAAGTAAGTATGTGTTTATAAGGAAAAGAATCGGCTGTCTACATGCTAGCATCATTGCTGCTTTATCCAGCATCTTGGACTGCTGAGCTATGAATCTGCTCCGGACCAGCAGTAGGATAGTCATTGGAGAAGGCAGATTGCCAGGAGAGACAGATTTGAGGATGGGGAATCCTAGCCGAAAAATAACATGTAAACTTCAGGTTTGCACAAATTTTCAGGGAAAGACTACTTGAACCAAACCTACCAGGATCTTTATCACTGGGTTATTCCGAAGGCAAATTCCTATTTTTTCGCATTTGATGCGTATGTAAGTTAGAAAGGGAATGTTTAACCCTTTTCTGCTGAAGTCTTATAGGATCACCAAAGCTGCATGGTATACTTGAAACCAGTTACTGTTTTAACAATTTCATTTAAAACTAACAAAGCACATAAAACACTAAAGTAGTCTGTAGAAAAAAAATAATAATATTATTGCCAGAAAAAAAGTCAGTTCCAGGTATATTCCAGTTTATTTTTATTTTTTCACAAATTTTTTGGGTTTATTTTCCTCAAAATGCATTAATTCATAATCTCTTTTAAATAATGTATTTAATCATAAAATATCATAAACTGATTTTTTCCTCAACCAAAATAAAATGAAAGTCCTTTGTGTTTCTGTGTTATGGCAAGAAAAGAAAATCACTTTTATCTTGGTGTGCTCTCACACCATCCCAGCAAAGCTTGGAGAAAGAATATTCTGCATATTGATAGATACGTTCAGAAAATTAACTTCCACATTTGTGACTATGAATATCTGAAGGTGGCTTACATTTTCAGCCAGCTGAGGTATAAAATAAAAAATCAATTACTTCGGTCTACGGTAAAAACTAAAGGTTTATATCCATACATGAAATAAAATATCCTCACTTAGGTGACGACAAATAATTAAAAAACTGTGACTTGTTAGAGGAAGAGTTTGGACAACAATGTTGCAATTAAAAAATGTGGGTTATTTAGTATTTTGGAAGGTACATTTATTGCTGAAATTCTGCTTGCAGAACAGATAAATGGTATCATTTCTTAGGAAACACTTCATATTTATAGAATGTCCTTACAGATGAGGTTGCAAGAAGATCACTCATCATCTACGCTTATCTTCCTGTACTTAAAGGAGATTTCAATAAATATTTAACTTATATACCCTTTTAAAGGTTAATATCCATTCTATCACCAAGATAAGCCAGGGCAAAATTTCGGGAACTTTCATGAATACACACCAGTAGAAAATGGAAAAACAGGCCTGAATGTGTGCAGGTCAGATTATTTGTATGTCCAACTACCAATTTACATGCACAATTACCCAATTTCTGTGTGCCAATCCTGGTCTGCAGACAAATGGCCAAGACTGTTAAAGTGATCCCTTGGGCTGAAAATTTGGCCCTAAATGAATACATGGTGAATAATAAGCTCTACAAAGAATTTATATTTCTTTAACCAATAATGAACAATAAATGATGACAAACTGCATTTTACATTCCTTTTATTTGAAAAAGACTAACAATCCAGTTCATTTTTGTCATTTGAATAATGTTAAATACCTAATGAATTTGGTCACTTTATGACCATACCTAATGCCAAACAGGCATAAGCATCATTAAGGAACAAAGGTACAAGTCTAGAGATGTAAATTCTATTTTTGGCTCTACACAGGCTTTGTGTGTGACCTGGGCTGAATTGAACTAGGATCAGATTTTTAAAGAGTGAATATAAATATCTCTTTTATACCATTTCTTAACTTGATTAGTGATACTACTATTTTGAAATTTCACAGGGTCACTGCTTAGTTTCATTAGGGAGAGTTTCCAAAGTATTTTGACTTTGGCAGTTGAACTTTTTTAAAAAATCTGAATTTGAAAATGAATAACACAGCAAAAAACCAAACATATATGACATTAAAGTATTACAGCAAATCTAAAATATTCATGAAAGAGGCTGCTGTAACTTTTGCCAAAAGTAATACACAGACTTCTTTCTCGTAGGGTCTTCAAAATAAAGGTCTTCTTGTTATGTTAGTGGGGTATGTTGCAAAATTCACTTGCCATCTCATCACTTCTTGCTTAAGAAGACATCATAAACAAGGCTTTCTTTGCAAGTTGTGTACCTCCTTATACTCTCTGTCACCATGTCGTCTTTTGCCGTATGCAATGCATATGCATAGCCATAGTAAAATATGTTAATATATATTGAGATTTCATTAAGAAAAATATGTTGAGAAAACATAAATATTTAACTGATACTGGGAAAAGAAAACGTTGCATATGTGGCTTTAATTCTGCCCCATTTTTTCAATGAGTTATGAGAGACTTATTTCAAGGTCGTCTTGTATTTCTCAAGAACGAAATATAAAACCATATGCTTTTTTTCTGCTGAGGCAAATATAGAGTATCATGCAGTAATTAAAACAGGCACACAACCATTTAAATTGTAGTTTTCAAAATATGGCAAAGTTTAAATACAAAGGTGTAGAAATAAGGTATTTGCTGGCCTAATTTATTGATTTTTCCAATTGGCTAGAAGTCTTCTCCTTAACTTAGTGTAAGTGACTCAGCACTGATTGTTGTCAAAAGTTATGTGGTGTTAGCCTAAATTATTAGAAGACTCTTTGGGGAAAAAGCATCTTGATCAAAACTGGCAGTTTTGATTCTACCCTAGGTGTTTCATACGCCCCAGACAGCGTAAAATAAATAAAAATCTGCTCTGAATTACTCATGAGCAAGTAGATTCAATATACGCAGGTGTCTATTGAACTAACTTACTCTTATAACACAGCTGGGGTGGGGGAACAAGGTTGAGGATCTTTAAATTATGATGGGGGCTCAACCCACTCGCCGGGTTCAGCTACTCACATGGGGGCTCTCCAGCTCCCCCTTCCCAGAAGAGGCCGGGGCTGAATGCGTACGAAGCGTCACGAAAAGAAACAAACAGTTGAGAATGAAAAAGACAAAAAAGAAATAAAGAGGGTACACTTCAGTCACAGAAAACATTGCATAAAGTACATGAAGTTATATGCAGCATTCGTGCACCTGAAGCTAAGCTGCACATGTGAAAATGATCGCTCTGTGATGAATTTAATGTACCTTCCATATCTGAGCGCTTCTTTTGTCCTCTTCTACTAATCCACGTCTCCAAGGATTTATTCTTACATCTCAAGCCTACATGGAGTCTCTAACAGCTACCATCTTTTTACTTTCAACCTGTTACACAGATGGTCCCTCCATGCCTTTAAATCTGACATTTCCTTCCAGTATCATACTGGTCTGAAGTCCACATTGGGCGAGGTTTAAACCATGATCCAGTAAAAGTTTTCCTGTGCATGTACACACCACAGTTTTAAAATCTGAATGTCACACACCTCTTCCAGGGTTACAAACAAGAGCTTTTTACAAGTGGGGAGAGAACATTTCTCCCTTCCTACAGGCAACTGGCACTTGCTTCTTGCCCTGAAAGGAGACATGAAGGAGACAATCTTGCGATGCTGCTCCTAGGGAGAGAAAACTGTTTTGGGAGGTGAACCAGTGCATGTGTGTGAGATAAAGAGAAAGAAAGAATGAGAAATAGAGGGAGGAATGCCAGCAAGTGTAATATGTAAGTATGCGAGAAAGGTAAAGGTAATGCTGAAGTCAGTGTTTTCTAAACTTGTCTATGTAAAGTGTGGAGTATTTCAGAGATAAGACCAGCTCGGTGTTGTTGATCAGATAAATGTTGCAATTGACCTAGTTTGAGGAAAGATGAATTGTCAGGCAATTCCTAACTCCATTAATGGGTTAATAATTTTAGTATGCTATTCTTTTTTGAAAAGGCTTATTTAAATGTTTATCAGTTGTGCAAAGTGGAGCAGCACTGGAGATTCGCAAGGGAGAACTGATCATTGCCTATGCATGGAAGCGTTGTAGGAAGATTAAAATAACATTGAGTATATTCTGTAAATGAAGGAGAGAACTAAAAGAAGCCTCCAGAGTCCATTATAAATTTTAATAATACATCAAGGTAATGTAACTGAATAACCGATCTCTGAGGGAAGAAACACAACATTTGGCTAATATTACAATTTAAATTATGAAAACAAAAAGAGCTTTTAGTTAATCTTGTCTTTCTGCTTTTATTCTTGAGGCTCTTTTTTATTTTCCCTGAATCCAAAACACCATGTAAACAAATAAAAGTACGGGAGAAAATAAACAGTTTGGCATCTCAGTAGATTAATTAATGCGCTTCAGCCTTGGCACCAGTAGGCGAAAATTATGTGCATAAATAATATCACTAATTAAAAAGATGCAGATTAACATGCAAATAATGTTAATGAGGATCTGCAATTCCAGAGTGGATTCGCATAACATCAACAATTTAATGGGTTGGAAGGCTTGTGTTTGCATTACATTAATAAATTTCAAAGACCTTGCATAAAAAAGTTCTGTTGGAGCCTCTGTTTCCCACTTGTGAGTTGTAAATTCTGTGGGCAGTAGCAAACGCTCATCGGCAGATGCCAAAGTCATTATCTCAAAGACTGTTGAGATGGTGCCATGTGCCAGTGTGACCAGCTGTTGGGAACTGGGCAGTAGGCACTGCACTGTGCCAATTATTCATATTATTTGGGTAGTCTTGATATTTATTTAAACTGATTAATATTTTGTGCTCTGCATCTTGATCTGGAGGGAAATCATTTTAAGCAAGCAAAGTTTTAAAAAAAATCTTATTAGCCTTTGATGTGTCATGGATGGTTGAATGCATAATGGAATTGATTAAGCAGACATAATTTCTAACCATAGGCAAAAACAATATAAGATGTCTTTAATGATGTCATATAATGTTGAGATAAAATATCACAGGATCAAACTCCAAATGAATCGTAATAACCCAGATTTTACGGAAAAATGAGAACTGTTACACTCCAGTATCCTTTTTCGCTCTTGAATTGGGGAATGCTCCTCTGAGGACCCTTCTTACAGAAAGAGCAAAGGTTAAGAAAGATTACAGCAGACTCATTTTTAAATGCCATGTAACTCTTCATTAATTTTCTTTCCTATTCTATGATAATGATTATCCCTTCCACACCCAGCCATTCTGCTATGGCTTTGAGACACCACGACACACTGGACAAAATAATATCCTGAAGATGAACCCTTATAATGTGCTAGAATAGTCCATCTGTGTAAGCTCTGTCTGAATGATTTAGGAATCAGGGTTCCCTCATGTGTACAAATAAGGCTATTAGTTGCACAAAGTGGTAGAAACAAGGAGCATAATTTCCATCAACTCAAAATGTTTCTTCACACACCTAAGACTTAACAAATAAAGACAAAAAGTATAATTTTGTATTTATACCTCTTCTGCCTCTCTGAGTCCCATCTAGACCTTAAAATTATTGTCAGTTATGAAAACTTTGCAAAGCGATTTAAAGGTGAAGAAAGTCTGAACAAGCACTTTGCAAGAGAAAAAAAGTTGTAAGGCAAGGCAAGAAGGGTATCTCCACTGCAGCCACACAAATTATTTTCTAAATTAAAATAAATAAATAAGTAAAATAAATATAAAAAAAAGGTCACATTGCCTTGCCTGGTCATGTTATGTATCAAATCTTTGTTCCATGAACATCTCTTCCGTTGCAGTCCTCACTCTTGCAACAGCCGCAGCTCCTGCCTTCCCCATGTTTAATGGCACCATCAATGGATAAGAACTTCATGCATCCTGAGTGGCAGGTGGCCAGGCTCGTGAGTACAGAATGGCAGAAGTTTTCCCCAACCAACACTCTGTTCAGAGCTTTTTGCTACATGAGCATCGATTTTCATGAAACATATGGACATATTCAAAATAATATTTGAAATTCTCTTTTTGGCATTGGCTGAAATGATTGGCAAACATGTTCCAGAGATATTGGAGATAGAAGCGGGTTCACGGTTGAAAAACTAAAGTGTGACTGAGTAATCATTATTTCTTTAGGAAAGCAGATTGGAAGTGTGATTGTACTTTATAGTGAGTGTCATAATTAAGGTGCAATTACTTTGGGTTACTGTGCATTTATACTGCAGTGTTCTTCTTGATACCTGTAGTTACTACTAATTTCAATATATAATAAAAATAGTGATGTAAATGTAATTTACTAAATACAGCAGGATTCTAACTGCTTATCTATTAAAGATAAAAAAGGTAATAGGTATATGAATTAATGTTAATTATATGTTGATAAGAACTATCACAACAGAAATACATTACAATTTATAATTAATTACGTAAATTACAGTATTGTGAGACTACATCAGTATTTCTAACTCTCAAGCACAAATTTTAACATCTAACACTTCTGCATGCACTATAAAAATAATGGATCCAAATACATTTTATGTATTTGAAGATGTTTCATGGGTACTATGTAAATACAAGGTATTTAGCTTTCAGAATAATCATGGAAAAAGAGTATTTTTCAAATACAAGTTAATATATGGAAAATTTAATCATGTGTATTCACACACAAACAAAAGGATCTGTCCTTATTGTAGGTTTAAATTTTTATTATAAAATTATAAAGTAACACTATTTTTTCTGTTGATATTGTGTGGTTGAACGTTAGGTTTTGGAAGATCTGCTGCATATACTCGATTAAGAAATAAGTATAATGCTCAACATTAACCAAACTCATATACACGTTCAAATAAAATATTGTCAGAAAGATTGTCAAACTGCCACGTACTATGCTTAGAGACTAATCAAATATAACTAAATCTAAAGCTCTCAGAAAGGCTGCGCTCTATCTTCATCCTGCGTTCACAACACACACATACTTGAGCATGAGAGTGAACAATTCAACATGATTATTTAACAGAAGATGTTTGAAGAGGTTAGTTTACTTTCCAGGGAAAAGGGAAAAAACACACCTTTCAAAGCTTGAAAAGTTGCAAAATGGAGCACTTTGTACTTTGGCTTTGTTTGATAATGGCATAAGAAAATAAAAATAATAAAAAATAGTTATCGGTGTCTTCCTTGCCTTCCAAGCTCATCTGGTATAACAGTAAGACATTGGGTACTAATGTGTATTGCTGCTTCCCAAACAATCTCTATCACCTAATTCCCTTTGTCAGAGACTAGAGTTAACATACTGACTTCTGCAACTTTGATGCAAACAAGCAAAACAGAGCAAATCCCAGTAACGTTTCCTTACTTTGAGGTGCTGTCTTTCTTTCCTCTTTACTACTGCTGTCAGTGGAACAAGTACAGCTTCGTCAACTGCTTGATTGCTTAGGAAATATGCCTCAACCCTTCCTTAAAAAGACCAAGCATGAAAGTGTGAATAAGGCTTAGTCTTCATGAGGTATTTGTCCATTGGTCTTCCTGTTGAGACTGCCGCAGGGTGCTACCACGTGCCAGTTAGAACAGCAGCTGCTTTAAAGTCCTTTCATGTTATGGATGCTCTGCCCTAATGTGGGACACAGACCTGGTCTTTGGCTGTTGGAAATTTTGGAACCTCTGATGGAGCAGCTTTTTGTCTTCTTTTGTGTCTGCTCAGCTACACAAATGTCACTTTAAATATCCTACATGTATTCATAAATCTATAGTCAAGGAAATAAACACCACTACTTTTATTGAAAGAATAACAGAGCTGAAAAGACAAGGTCAGATGTCAGGAAATGGTAAAATACAAATTAAGTGAAACCTTATCTCTACCTTCTCTACTATGATATTTTCATTATTTCTGTTCTGTAATCAAAAGACTTACATATCAGTACAGTATTGGTACAAATAGAATACTAGTAGTTTGCAATGAAAAGTGTAGCTTTAATTGGGCATAATTCTGAGAATAACAATCTTTATATAGGCAAACTAATTGCAAAGACATATAGGATGAGTATTCCATCCAGTCTTCCATTTTTTTAATGTGTAGAATACAGTTAATTAAGAGTTAAGAGTTTCATAGTAGGTGATCATCTTAGCTCCCCATTGCAAGGGTAACACATAAGCAACAGGAATAAATCCATAAAACATTAAATAGTTATCCCTAAAAAATGAACCCTCCTTATGTATCTAGATTACAGTCTCTGTTCAAGCCGTGTCTGGCATATAACACAGGAATGGATAAAGAGGTAGGTCTAAACAATTTTTCTCATGACCCTGTGGCAGAGTTGGATCAAATATGACTAAAATATGAAACAAGTCTTCCAAATAGCTCCTTGAATTTATCTAGGTAGGACTGACTTCCCAGTGTCCACTCCATTAGTCAAGGACTGCAGTGTTTTGGTCTTATAACTCTGTACAGGTACCTGAAAGTAGGTTGTAGTGTTGTGGGGTTCAACCTCTTCTCCCAAGCAACAAATGATGGGATAAAAAGAAACGACCTCAAGTTGCACCAAGGGAGGTTTAGATTAGATATTAGGAAAAATTTCTTCACCGAAACAGGCTGCCCAGGGACGTGGTTGAGTCACCATCCCTGGAGGTGTTTAAAAGGTGGGTAGGTGTGGAGCTTAGGGACATGGTTTAGTGGTGGACTTGGCAGTGCTAGGTTAACAGTTGGACTTGACAATTTTAAAGGTCTTTTTCAACCTAAATGATTCTATGATTCGATGATTTTGGATATCTGTACTTATTCTTCTTCCTGTGCTACACAAGTATGCAGAACATTGGTTGAAGAAATACAGAAGGTTCTTACAGTACTGAGTAAAACACAGTATTGATAAATGTAAAGTAAGGTAGATGGATGAAAATGTTATTTTATTTATACCTGCATTCTGCCAAGCTCTAAATCAGCTATTGCCATTCAGGAAAGCAGGAATTGGATATATTTGCCTGGTATCTTGTGATCTTTAAGTATGTGCTGCTGACCACCCTTCAAGGAAAACATGGGACAAAAAATATCTTTGGTCTAGGCAATCTGGCTGCTTTTCATTCCCAATGATAGCCTCAAGTGGGTATGCTTTGGTATATGAGTAATCTACCCCTGAAGTCTTTCAAACACTTGCCCACAGTTTCTTGAACAATACGGGAATTAAGTTTCTCTTATAAGTAAACATTCTAGCCTTGCCATACACAAATGCTAGCTTCTTTAAGACATGTATTCAACTTAAATCCCCTGTTCTTCCTATTAATGAAGACTAAACCATGGCTCTGAATCACTATTATGACTTCTATAATTCCTCTATAACTTCACTTGTGCAAAAATTGGAATAGTACAACAGCAAGTCAGTCCCAGATTTTCATAAGCTCTGAAAGAATCTAGTAGTGGCATGCGTATTCTTCATAAAATAATACATGTCACAAATTAATGTAAGATCTGTGAATTAATTAGAACAGCAATGACCACTGCATCAAACCTCTGAACTTCAATTTGCTTGCCAGGTTTGGAAAAGTATTCCTATTCATATAAGCCTAATAATTTAAAACTGATTGTCATCTTCAGAAAACAATCTTAGGAGTGCCTAGTAGATTTTAGTAGCTTCTTGTGAACAAAGTAGGCTAAGTCAATAAGGAACTATGAGACTGATAAAGGAAAAAGTTGGAGCAGCCAAGAGGGAATAACACCCTTAACAGATCTTTGATATTTTTAGGCCACATTTTCTGTCTTTTAGGTATATTCTTCCCATATTCTGTTGCCAAAAATCTAAATGTTTTCTATTTCAGTATTATTTTTTTTATTATTATTATTTATGGGCCTGTACAGAATGACACATTAGAGGGAAGAGGACATTTCCTAACTGACGATTCATTCTGAGTACAAACCATCTGCAAATGAACGGGGAGCAGAGATACTCATGGGCTTTTTAAATCAGAAAACAGAGCAAACAGATCAGGAGAGTTTTGTTTGTTGTTTGTATTTTAGGAAAGCACTGGGTTTGATTTAGGAGGCTTTGATCTAGGCCCATTATCTGAGCTGTAATTCTGGCTAGAATAGAAATTCCAAGGTACAACCCCTGGAACAGATTTTGAGGTGGAAATACTGTGAGAACTTTTCTACAGTTTGTCTACCTATGCCTACCCTACCCAAGAGCTGGGAAACCATAGTCTGGGTAGTTTAGCTAATGGCTGAATATATGTGAGATGATTTTGAAATTTCCTGTTTAAGGGAAAAGAAAACCCTCCGACAGCCTTTTCTCCTTGATCTGATTGTTTCTCTTTGTTTTCTCACCTTTGCACATGATGAACATGCATTTTAGTGCCCTTTTTTGGTAGATTTTTATCAGAAAACTCACTGTAAATTATTTCCTCAGTAGCCCCCGATAGTAAAAATGGTCCTAATAACAAGATCTAAATCCTACACAGGTATGTTGACAGATGATTAACTGTATTTTCTTGCAAAGCCAAGGCTGGCTTTCTGCTCCTTTGCCTCTCAGTTCTGCTGTGAGAAATCTAAATGATGCTGAGGGCAACACAAGCACCTTCTTAAGCAAGAGGTACAAACTCTGTGTGTCCTAAGCTTACAGCATCAATTTAAGGACCATTCTGTCTCTGGAGTTTAAGGCACCAGGACTTGATGAGGTCCTTACCGCATTCACAGAGGCTAGACATCTTGAGGGAAGATAAGGGAAGATGGGAAACAGGGGAAATTTACAGAGTAGTGAGCAACACCAGTAATAACAGAACAGACTCCCCCTTTCCTTTTCCCTCTTTTCCGTGTGTGGGTTTGTGCGCAAAGTGCAGGGACTCATCCTGTGAAGAAGCCAGGCCACAGAGAGACCCAGAATAATTTTTTTGAACTCTCTTTTGCTTGTTGCTGAAGTATGGAAACCCCATGGGATATCTCATGTCTAGAGGACTCATACAGCTACCTCTCTGAAACTACGTGACTACAACATTGGGAAGTCATCAGTGGTCCATGATGTACTATGTGAGGCTAGCTCAGGCTCCGTGAGGGCAGGGACTTTTCTGAGGACTGGCATTTGATGTTCACCAATATTGCATCTTCTAAGAGCTAGAATCCCTCTATGTAGAATTTAGAAGAGTTCATCTCTGCTATCATCTAAGTAGTCAATATGTAGAATGCATCAAATACTACATATCCTCATGTACAATTTCACAAATCCCATTGTAAATCATCACAAATAGTATGGTTTAATACCACTACTTTCAATATAATGGAGATTTCTTTACTTCCATAGCCCCATATGCTGTACCGATAAGAAACTTGGCTGATTTGTTTTCCTTCCAACCATTTCCAATATCATGCTAAATGATGCTGCTTACATCTCTACACAGAAAGGTGTCATGACCAAATATGTGAAAACAAAACAAAACAAAACAAAAAAACCCACAAATGGTTACAAAAGCTAATAATCAGAATTAGGAAATGCCGTAATTGAGGCTCCTCAATAGTAGAGTGATGAAATAAGCTCCAGAGAGAGAGAGAACAAGAAGTTTAATTTTATGATAGTGACATATCATCACTAGTTGTCATGTGGGAGAAAACTGTTTTAGTTGAATAAAACATATGCTTATTGCTTATTATGGAAAAGCAATAGAGGCACTGTGTTAATATTGTTTTAGCAAGTTCATATTAACATGAGGTTTAAATACTTATTTCTTTTAGATACCCTTGAAAAGGCAATAAACAAAATGCAAATGTTAAATACTGTTTGAATGTGTTTATGGGAGGTCTTTGACAAATAAATTATTACAGAAAGAATAGCAGATTGCTTAAAAATTTCCTGGTTGTTAAGTGCCTGGTGTTTTTTGTGTACTGATTTCTAGACTTTAGCTATACATCCATGACATGAGATCATTTGAAAGTGTTTTAGCCGTGGTGGAAACTATGTATTTCGAGATGAACCCATTAAATTTGATGACACATTTGCTGCAGAATGAATACTGTCATTCATTTCATGGTCAAAAAGAAAGGAGGGGTCCAGACACTCTCACCAAATACCTGTGTAGCCTTGGGAAATGTTAAACTCAGGAGTTCAAATGTCACTTCTTCTAACTGCAATTCCCATGCAATTCATTGCCCTTCTTATTGACTTAGGCCTTGTGCCCTAAACTAGATGACATTTAGAAAAGAGCTTTCTTCTTCCCTCCATTAAAAAAAAACAACAAACGAAATCATGTTAGCTGACATCTCATGGAAGTCCAGCGTTAAGACCCAACTTGCTAACATGATATCATTCCCAGTCATAGCCACCATGAGAGATTGACTTACAGAGCTAGGAAACAGGTTTTATTGTTCTCCCTCTAACAAGATCGAGAGGTGAAAAACAAGATTTCTCTTTAAACACTGTCTGCAGTGTGACTCAGTTCTCCAGAAGTTATTTTCCTTTTCCATTTCCCAATGGGTAACTGAAGGCAATACATATCTCAGCTACACCACATATGCATCCTAATGCAGATTTCTATGTACTAAACTTAGTACACTAAACCCAGGAATTTTCCAAGGACATGAAGTGTTTGTCAGTCATATACATTGATCTGCAGATAATAAAAATAAAAATATTATCACTCTCATGGAAATGATGACTTTAGCTCTGTCTGTGTGCACTTAGAGTTTTGACACATAAGATTTCCAACTGTTAGAAGTTTATATTGATTTTGCATGTGCACATATATTGGTATGTATATGTATATCTTATTTGTATATGTATATCTTATACAAAGATATACATACAGTAGTCCAACTAGTAGCAAGAGCTGACCAGATGAATCAAAGAAAGCCATTTTAAGATTTTGAGATATAATTTTGTTCCATACCAGGTTTTTAACATTTAAAAATACATTATTAATTTACAGATAATAGCCCAAGCTCCTGGATTTAGGAGGGATACAGGAGCAGCATGAAATATGGACAATTTTTGGAGTTAAATTTAATTTAGGGACTGGAACCTTTTTCTTTATTCCTTACTTTCTAGCTCAGTGACTGTATCACTAACTACTCTCATTCCTTTTTGCTTAATAAGAATATTTTTGTAGTGGTTACATTTTGCTTCAACAATACTTCAGGAAAATATGCTGATGAACTATTCTGCTACTAAAATATCAGTTTTAGAAAGAAAGGAAATCCCCTTCCTCCTTTTTCTTAAATGATGGGGTTATCTTACATTTATATCACAACTTCTTTGGCTTGGTTTCCATGCAGATTGATGGGGTTTAATATATGATTTATTCACAGATGTTAGTACCTCCTGTACAAAGTGCACAGTGCTGGGACATACTGCAACTTTGGAACTGGAAGCTGCATGTACATTTCTTGTTCATTCCTGCCTATAACAATGTTATTGCCTATAACAATGTTATACATTCATGCTATAAATATATATTATATGACTGATGATGTTCTTAAATATTACATCCCAAGCAACCACTCTGAACTACTCTATATAAATTCCTAACATGAGAAATCAGCCATGTATGAACATAGTACAAAAATATGATTTCTTTGAGCTTGAAAAAATCTTTGTAGGATAGATGTGACTGTGCCATTCATTCAATTTTTAATTCTGAAAAAATTACTTTTGATTACTGTCAAATGGCAATATTATTGACATTCAGCCTGTTCAAATGAACTCTCAGTAGGATGGCATGATTATTTTTCATTAATATTATCTACTTCTATTGGATATCTCGTAAGATACAAAAATGTGGAACTTCACAAAAGAGTTATATTTTATCATTTGTTTTCGTAAGTAATAGAGTTTAATCTCTCGCCATCTTAAAATTTCTTTATCTGTCTTTCTTTATCCTTCCTGGTAACCACAATCTTTATCTTCTCATTTGAGAAGGTTAAGTTTCAGTCCACAGTCTTATTATGATAGCAAACTCTGCCCGTCCTGTGTTTTCGTATACTTCCAAAGCATACTGTTAAAAAGTTTATAAGTAAATAAGTAAGCAAATAAATATATAAGGATGATTACAGCAAAAGTTGCAATGCCTTTAAAAACTGGGTGTCTTAAGATCAAGAACACTTTTAGTCAATATTACCCTCATTTGCATTCATAACAAAAGAAAGTAAGCAATCCTTTCTATTGCCTGCAATTAGCATGATCTAACCCATAGATAAATATCTATTATGTAAGATTTTGTATAAAGTATAGCCAGTATGCCTTATTGTATAAAACTAAAGAATGTTGCAAATACATTAAAAAGCTTGCAAAGTCAATGTCAACTACCAAAAATACTTGAAAAAAATGCAAGATCTTGTCACCTCACAAGTTCACGAGTCTTTATAGTTTCTTCAATATGTTTAATATAATGTAATAATGTAAAACCGAAAGCACTCAAAAGTGCTCTCTTGGGACTCATTCCAAGCCCTTTTTCTTTTTCCTTTTTCATCATTCAGTCTTTCTGAATCCCCTGGGACAACCACTTTAAAACAATCTGTGGTGGTGTGATTTATATTTATATATCTAATGAAGCCTATTTTATAATAATTATTCTGATTTAATTTAAATAACTCCCTATCTGTTATCCTGCTATGGATGGTCAAGGGAAATTGCTGTATACTTTACTATTAATTGTAAATCTGTGGTCGGTTAAAACACACAATAATATGTCTTGACAACAGCAGTTTTTTCTCATTTGAATCTACGTTCTACTCAGTATATTTTATCACTTCTTCCACACAGTGATAAATAAATAAACTCTGTTTAAGTACAGTTCAAAAACATAAAGGATTACATTTGCAAGTGATGGAAGCAAGAAACATTTGCAGTCGTCAAATATGTGCAAAAGGATTGCAAAAGGAAGTCTGGCTAGGAAAAATATAAAAATAGCAAGGTTTAGTTAGGCAACGGAATACAGAAAAGTTTTTTTAATAATTGTTCAGAGAGAGGAAAATTGAAAAAAAATGGTTAGAGCCAGCCACAAAAAAATGGGAAAGAATGAGATTTTAAAAGTTCCTTAACCAATTTTCTTGGTTTATGTTAATTTAACTGGCACTGTATCACGAGGCGATTTTGGCTGCCCAGATATTGCTGGATATTAGTACATCCACAGATACATACATGTCAGTAATGCCACTCCATGTTCCACAGATTAATCACTGCTAGGAGGATAAAACATGTTTTATCAGGCATTGTAAGTGCTAGAAAAGACAATAAAAGAATCCAGAAGAAAAAATTATTTCGTCTGTGTGAAGGAAAGGTGTTATGGGTCCTTCGTCTGTGCCAATGGATTGGCAGTTCTTTCGTTAAACATCAACTATTGTTTTGCTGCTGCTTCACAACACATATCATAAGTTTGGCATTAAGCAATCTAATAGATAAAGCAAAAAGATGTGTTAGAAATTACGAACATACATTAATAGGAATGGAAGTCCTGAAAACACCTGAATAATAGTATCTTCAGTCTTCATTTGTTCTTTAAGATTATCTGTTATTATTACTCACTGAATGCCAGTACTACACCGTCTAAGGAACTACTGCATTTAAATGTCTTTACCACAATAACTACTATACTACAAGAGAAATTGGAAAAACTAATAGATCAAGAAGGTTTTTTTTCTTTAAATACACTCTAATTAGGGCTTGTTAAAAATATAGTCTCAGAATGGCTCTTTTCTGAAATACAGGGTTCTGTGGATCGATTTTTCAATAAAGATGAAATGAAAAATGTGAAGCTTAGCTATTTTCTTAGTGTAATTTTTTATATATACTAATAAATAAACACACACCAGTTTGTGGGCTCCTTACAGCAAAGTCAAAAGAAAAAGAAAAATCCCTTCCAGTGGTTCAAAAACTTGTTTTTTTGTGGAACTGTTTTGACTGTTCAAATTTAGCACTGATGGGAAAGCAGGAGGCTGACATGGCTTTTATGAACTTAATGAGCAAGTGTGAAGTCATCATGGAATTAAATTATGTGCAACTGAAAGCCATGCAAAAGCTTTATGCACATGATGCTGGAGATGACGACAGTGTGTGTACACGTACCCAATGGAAGAGTAAATTGCACCAGAAACCTCTTTGCATATAATTCCATAGGAAGTGGTATCACGGTTTGAAAAAATGTTCATAAAAGATGTATAAACAGTCACATAGGTCTATGATAAATTGGATTGTGAGCAGAGGAACTTTTTTTCAGTGTTTTTACACTTGATCAGGTAAACATGCTTGGGTCACCCAAAAGCAAATGCCTGACTGAGTACAACCCATTGTCTCCTTAGAACTTCTTGCTTCAGCTAGGCAGCAGTGCCAAAGAGGGGATAGACACAGATCTCTGTGAATAAAAACTGTGTTAACTTTGTTAGGAATGGCAAACAAAGCAAGATGTGTTGGCAGCAGCAACAAATTTGTACAGAGGTACTACGAATTCTGGAATGGAAGGCAGATGCACCAGTACAGTCATTCACACAGAGGAATCACCTTGACTTAGTGTCTGCCCCACACACCTTTGCAACCTTCATCCTAAAACCAGGGGTTTTATTAACAAGGTAACACACTGGTCTTCAGGGAAAGTTGGTCACATAAGCAATCTCTTCTGCTCAAGTCCTGTGAATTTCAGTCCCAGCTGAAATTTACCGAGGGAAGTTATATAAAATTTGCTTTTGCCAAAACTCCTCTCCCACAAAAGTGTATCAGCACTAATCCAGCAACAAACAGTGCATCATTTCTTCTAAGACTGCACATTTGCTGACCAAAACCCATGTACATACCTGTTCAATCCAGTGACAGTTTTCTTGATAGAGATAATACTGAAGAAAAGGGATAGTAGTAATACCTCAGGTCGTTAATTTCGCTAACTACTTCTTATTGAAATCTATTGTAAAGAAAAAAACAGAGTTGTTAAAAGTTAGAAAATCAGACCTTACAAATTTTCTTGACATAGAACAACAATTAGAGTGATTTCAATGTATGGCCTTTTAGGATACAATAGCGATAGTAAATGTAAGGTCCTAGTAATTATTTTTTCTAAAGCAAGCAAAGGTCAGCAGAACTAGAAATCAAAGAGAAATATACAGCAATGATTTGAAATACTAGGAAACCTAGAAAGAGACAGGAGACAAACTTAAAGCATGAACTGCGGTGCATAATTATACAAATGAATTTGCAGAGTAAGTTACATGCAAAACTAACAGTCAATTCTACTTGAAGTATAAGAAACATCCTATTAAGAGTCAACATTTGCTCTGTGCTGTTCGGAATACTCGATAGACCTCTGGGCATCTCCACACCATGAAGATATTGACAAATTAGAGGGACTGCAGAAAACAGCAGCAAAAATAGTCAGGAAAGAAGAACTGACTTGTGAGAAAAGATTGACTCATTAGGGAGCAAGTATTTGGAGTGCCTAATTAAGTGTGAAGCCAGTTCCTGTGGTGAAACCTATTTTTTAACCTCTTAGAAATTTAGATAGAAAAACTAGCCTTGTATGAAAATAAACACAGTTTCTCTGAAGATCACTGTGGGGGTTTTTGTGTTGTTTTTTTTTTTTTTTTCAAACTCAGTAAAATTGTTTTTGCACTACAGGTTTGTTACTTACATAAATGTGATATGATATTACAGTCCTCAGCTGCCATCATTTGTGATCTTTTGAGTTGTCCCTTTGTTTTTAAGAGTCACAGTCAAGCAAAGTTATTAAAGGTTTGCTAGGACTGGTGGCAATGACCTCTGTATGTGCTTTGTTAATGTTTCACATTTTGAAGATTTTCTGGGACTTCTTTTAGTAGCTTGAGCACCTTCATTTTTTGTTGTCAGACTTTTGGCAAGAGAAAGGTACAAGTTGGGGAAATGCCTTTTCCTTGTTTCAGGAAATTAGTCATAGAACATATTAAAAATACCGATTCCCCTCAAGTTCTTCAATATGATGATGACAGTGTGTCGTAGTGGTAAATGGATAGTCAGCAGTTTCTCCCATGCTCACAGTGGTGTTTGCCTGGAAAAGGAACCTCTCCAAGTTGTCCTAGCTATCTGAATGAGAGACATGCGGGGAAGAGAGGCACAGAAACAGAGATCTGAAGTTGACATTTGAAAAATCTGTGATGGACTGTGTCCTTCTGTTATTGGATGGGGAACTTGCTACAGGAACACATAAAAGAGTTTGTGTTCACCTGGTTCTTTTGATCTTACAAAAAAAAAAACCTACAGCAAAACACCTAGAAAAGTAAAAATTTTCACTGGCGGTTGTGGGTTTCTATTTTAAAAGGACTAAGTTTCAAAATGTCTGATTCCAAAAGGATTTCTTTATTGACTTTGCATAACCATGGGTATTGATATTCCTCCTAGACACACCTCTATATTCCTTCTGACACACCTATACTGTATTTCGTAAATCAGAATGAAGAACATAACCTCCTACTTCCTGGCCTGCTGTGTTCTGCAAGCGATGAGCAAAAGACTGTTATCATCAATGTATGAGATACAGGCAGAGGACTTAATAGGTGGCTTAAAGTAAGATGGGCTGAAGCACGAGGGTGAGAAAAATGAAGGTCCTCACTAATTTTCTGGGGAATATACCTTTCTCGTTTCAAATCTAGTGATAATGCTGACTGTGAAGTTAGGGAAAAGATGTGCTTGCCAGGCTTCTACAAGAACTTGATGAGTTATAACTACCCCCGAGTCTTAGGCTTTTGCTCTGCTGTTCTGCTTGCCAGAAGGCTCTGGCAAACACTCCTGATGGAGAACACTCACCAGAGGACCAGCCCCCAGCATTACCAGTATGCAGAGAGAGTCAACCAGTCCACTTCAGTACCTTGAAGATTCTTGTTACTTCTTGATCTGCGTAACGAATATATTAGTCTGACCAGTCTAGTGCACCTTATTGATCATTACTCCTTCAGGCACAAAGCACTATCAGGGCACTCTATGCTGGCTCAGTTAATAGGCAAAAATAAGGAATAAACCAATAACTTTCCTTACTAAAAAAAGCCCAAACTAACTAAATGAATAAAGAAATCCTAGATTATTTGAACCAGTCAGGATTGCCTTTGATTGCTTCTAGCTGGTTTGTGCTTCTAACGCTTCACAAAGTTTGTGACTCAGCCTTCCCCCTCTTCGTGCCCACAAAATTTCTTACGACTTCTTTCGTACTGCACGTGTTTTGAAAGATGGATATTCTCTCTCTCTCTGTCTTGAGTACAAAATGTAAGATGGATGGACATGACTGAGTTACTGTATACATCTCTCCATTTCCAAGCTATGGTCTCTCTTCGTATTTATTTACTCCTTTATGAGTGTTTGTTTACAGTTTATGCTGACTGGGCACTTGGGTGTCACATGGAGTAAGACAGAAATAAATTATTTTTTTCTTGCTCTTCTTTCATTCATAGTAGATTGCTTAATTTCCACATTATATTAAAAAGATTAAGTCTATTCTTCTCCTACATATGAATATCTACCATGATTATATATCGGTAACATTGAAAATAGAGATACAAGGTTGTATTTCAAGGATTATTATTAATTTTTTTTAGGTGAGTAAAACTCAAAATCAGATCTGAAACTCCACCCTCAATTTACAAAATGTGTGTATGTATTGCCGCAAATATCATATATTAGACTACCCACTGGTATGGAATCCTGCACAATTGGAAGGTTAAATGGTGACAGCCAAGTTTTGATTGCAAAAGACCTTGGTGTGTATGGCAAATCAAATTGTTAAATTTTATTTATTTGTGATCATAGACTTAAAATGGCCAGTCAGATTTTTATGAAAATACAGTAAAATACAGCCATTTCTTGAGCAGTCATACATTATGCCAAAGCTTTAAAAATAATTTTAAGCTCCAGATAACTTCATTTTAAAATGAAAAGAATAATAGACTCTCAAACAAGCCAGTGATTTAAACTCAAGTAATATAATCCCTTGTTAAAAATGCACAACTCCCCCAAATATTTTTTTTATTTTAACCCATGCAATTTTAGCAAGGATTTCTTTTTAATCAAACACAAAACAAGTTCCAATATTTATGGACGTTTTATTTTTTTTTAACTGAATCCGTGTTTTCTAATCATTGCCTGTTGCAACATGATATTTTCAGAAAAATGCCTGCTAGAAAGTTTAGACATGGTAGTTCAACTGTAAGCTTCTGGGGACATCCACGTTGTATTATGCTTGGCTTAGAATGAGCAACTCCTGCTAGATTCAGCAAAAATAAAGCACAATGACCTCTTCAGCTGGACACTTCAGCAGCTGGTCTATAACTTAAGCAGAGTTTTGCTTTACGCTTTCTAAACTGTCCTGGGGATTGAATAGACAACATATAAAAATATGACAGGAAGATGATGGATTGTGGGTCATAAGTCTCATTTCAGCCATACAAATAAAACATCGTGCTTGTGTGTTATGATAATACATTTAATGGACAGAAATTAGCAGATGTTGATTGCATTCTAGTGCGCACAGCATACCAAAAATCACAGAGGAATGTTTAAAATATTGTAAAAAGACTGTGCCATTGGATGCCTGTAAAACAGAGTTAAAGTAGCAAAACCACAGGAAAGACAGTTTGGTAGTTGTCTGGCGTTGGTTTAACCGTTCCTCTCTGCCAAATACAGTCATTAAAGTGTAACAACAATTGTATGCATTTTAGTTTAAAGTGAATGGTAATGCTTTTTCTGCCCCTTCCTAAGTAATATTTTATAGCTGTCAAAACATAAGGCTGTGGCAGACTCTTCTTAAAATAAAACTTAAGACAAGCTTAGGAAAGAAAAGTATGAATGAAACTTTGTAGTTCAGCGCCATTCACAATTCTATAAATTATCCAATATAACATATGAAAGCACCAAGATTGGGCCCTGCTCAGTTACAACTTGGAACAAGCTTTTATACATAATACATATATGCACACAAAGAGAAATGCAGTTTCATAGAAGAACTACCTCTTTAAAGATTCAGATGGGAAAACTAGATTCACTTCTTTAAAAGAAAGACTTGGGTGTACAGTATGTGTTGAAATCCACCTTAACCCTTTTTCCAGTAGGTAACATTTATTTTCAGGACCCTATGGATCTTGTCAACTTTAGAATTCTATCACCATTCACTGGATTTTAAAATTCCCTGCTTTCATATGGGGCCTCAAGCAATAACTTTTGTCCTTGGCCTAACCCAGACTTAGTGACAAAACTAATGGGTGTGCTCTCTGTTTTCATTAACAAATTGATGAGATCTGGATATAAGCTTTTTCTTTACTGTTTGGCCTCTTCCCAATCATATAACTAGACCATCTGTATAAGCATTATCTGCCATAGATTCATTTAAACGTGGATTTAGAAATGTAGTCCAATTCAACCAGATAATCATCAGATAATATGTGTAGGAAAGATTGCTTTGTAGATGCACATATTATATTGAATTTGCATGCACTTTACTGGAAATATAGGGATTCTAAGAAAAAATGTACTAATTATTGTAATGTAGAATAAAGATCCTACATGTCTGTGCTGTTGATTTTATTACATTGTATGCCTCGCAGTGAACGGCAGCCGATAGTAGGGTGTGTGTTGAGGTGTTAACAGCCTAGTTTAGATTTGCCCTTGTTCTAATTTTTTTTCATGGCCACGGCTAGTGTAGGCTTGACTTATGGTGGAAGAAAGGCACTTGACATGTGAGAAGTCCATGAGTGGTCATTGCATGCAACACATTGAAACATGAAGGCCTATTCTACCAGTTTTGCAACACAATTTCAAACAAACAAACAAACAAAAAAAACCCAGGAAACCAGATGGTGACTGCCCATCTCCATTAATTCTTATACTTCCTTTCAGTGGTGGATCACCATGAAGGGGGTTCCTCAAAAGGTTAGCTATAAGGACACTAGATGGTAATTAACAATGGAGACTTACTTTAATTGTCATTTTCACATTTTTTATTTAGGCTTTTTGCATGAAATTTATGAATCACAAAAAAAAATTCAAATGATCACTTTTGAGCTATAAATTTTGTTTTCAGACATCAATTTGAATCTTCTCCCAGTGTCCCCAGTGAAACAATTTGGCAAAGTATCAGGACATGCTATTGTGGTATTGTCATTCATTTGAGATAGCAGCCAAAAGTTATAGAAAATTGTGAGCGTTTCAGGTCTCACAATATCTCCATCTTTCAGTACTTTGGGAATACCACAGATGTTTAGTGATGCATGTTAGTTATTTCAAGTACCTACAAATTGTAGCTTGTGTAAAACCGAAAAGATTGCAGTATTTTGTCTTGAAATCTTAACAGTGATCATGAGACTTTGTACATTGTTTTCTATTTGCAGTCTTAGCTTGTATTACAATCACCATATTTTTCTGTTACCTGCAAAATCATTGGCATCATGGAAGGTCTGGGCAGGAATTTGCTGTTTGTTTACTTTTCCAATGCAAGTACAGGAATCTAGCCAATGAAATTTAGAGGAGCCGTGTTCAAAACACACAAAGGGATATGCAATAACTGGGAGATCTGTGGAATTCCTTGCCAAAGGACATTGTGGGTGCTAAAGGTTCACAAGTTTCCAAAGACAGTAGATTAATTTCATGGAAGAAGTGTGTTGAGGATTGCTAATAGAGAGAAGCCATATTTGTCTCAAGATGGCTCCTGAGCTGCAAGTAGTCGGGGACTGCTCTACTCAAGAGAAATAGCATACCTTCTTTTTCTCTGTTTCTGCTCTTTGTGAAGGCACACATTTTTGGTCATTGCTGGAGAAAGAGTTCTCCTTCAGATGGACTTCCAGTCTGATTTGATACAGCCATTCTTTAAACAGTTTCCTTCTTTTCATTTGACCTAGGCTATTTCCTCAATGTCATATTCTTTTCTGTATTGGAATGATTGGTTCATAGGAGAAAACCTTTTTAGTTCCCAGAATTTTCTGTTCGTCTTGCTAACAAGTTAATGATGTGTAGGGTTTGCTGTTCTTTGGAGAATTTCTGAGCATTGGAAGATCTTATGGTAGGCACTGAGATGAGGTATATTCAGACTGATGCTTTGTGCCTCTACCCAAAATGCCTCTTTCCAGATTTGTTGCTGACGCATCTACTTCAAAGTAGTTATTTCCACAGAAGAAAAATGTTTTAAAATAAATGAACATTGCAATATGAAAATAAAATCTGAAATTTTAATGATCTATCAGTTTTAGGTATTTTGTACTGCGCTATAAATGGTAATTTGAAATTTGTTATCTTTGCATGCATTTCTAAGATTAAAACTATGAGAGCTTTGTTTAAACCCTTTGGAATTACAAATATAGAAGGAAAAATCTATTAAATGTCATAAGCATTCAAAATCTTCCCTGGATTTTAATTCTTTATTTTGAGTCATTTCTATTATGGAAGTCAGACCCAATGACACGCACTATGCTCTATCTCACAGTTGACAATACAGTGCCATCAAAATCATAATTGTTAAAAAAAAGAAAGATTAAACATCTTACTCTACAAGTAATACATAATGTCATATACCTATTACTAAGAAGGCCCATCTTCTATGACCAAAGAGAATAACCTGATTTGAACTAGAAGAACCGAATAGAATTGTTAAACAATCCTTTGCATTTTAAGCAACATTTAATTAGAAACACACTTTAACCACCAAAATGATAAAAATCCAAGAGATTAAAATTTGAGTGTCAATTATCATAAAATTCATCATTGTAATTCTTATTAAAACTCAGTGTTTAGATAGGTAATGATTTTATAATATGGCAATTTGCATAAGGAGCCCTGAGATGGCTTATTATTTCGATCCTACACAATTACAATTCTAGCTCCATACATCAGAGCTCTTAGCAATGTAAAATCACTGTGCTAATTAATAAGCCATTTACTGACTGCAGCTAGTTATGGTGGTCCTGCAGCTGACCTTACGGAAGATGAGCCATCTCTGAAGTGCCTGTGTGTAACTACAAACATAATGATGTGCCAGGAGGGAATCATTAAAAATAATTTACACAAGCCTTCATTTACAAGATCTTTTGATAGCATGCTTCCCCGGTGTTTAGATCCACAGTGCAACCCCTACCATTTGGAAAGTGCCAAGCAGGAGAGTGAACGAGGATACCTAAGTGGTTAATTAAGAGCCATTCGGACGCCACAAGAGCCTCCTGAAAAATCCCTCTGATGTCTGCTGTGTCAAATGTCTCTCACAGGCAAAACCACAAGAGGTAGCTGCCATAGCAGGCTAATTATTGGGGACCAGGAGCAGCTGAGAATGGCCTGTCACCGAGTGCTTGCTGTGAGCACCCAAGCCCGGGACTGCAGCAGAGCACGCTTTTGTGTCATTGGACTTGAGAGAAACAGTGGAAACGAGACGCTGTGATAACCAGAAGTGATTGAATAAACCATAAAAGTGTGCAGTTGTAGATGAAATTGTTCGCTCGTGCTGTTTGATGTATTTTGAAACTTTTTACACTTTACAGTTATTCTACTTCCAACATGTGTTTTTTTAAGACTTTCATTTTGAATGCTTTTAAGAAAACAATAACTTACAGAGGCCTTATAGGGATGAACAAAGATTGTAAAACATCAAAGATAATTTTTATGACATAAAAATAATTTTAAACTACATAAAAAGAACCAAAAAGATGTTTTTTTTTTTTTTTTTTTTTAAGAAAAACACATTTAATCACGCTACATCATGAGACTACAGGAGAAAATATGAACATACACACAAAACAGTTTTCTAATTTCAGTGCAGTCGGAACAACTAACAAGACTAAAGGAATATGTCACTGCCTTCCTCACAGCAGTTAGAAATGAACGTCATGAAAACACACAACTCACGATTTATTTCTCCTTCAGCCGAGTCCCTGCAAGGTGGAAGAACAGAGCTATTTCCTTGTGTGGCATTTTAGTAGTTTGGTGGCATTCAGTTGGTTTACTGACCTACAAGGCATTTTCCAAATCTGCATGGTGGATATGCGTTGTTCTTGCCAGCTTGTTTGGTTTTTGTACAGCTAAGAGCAAGTGGTTCATACTCTTAGTGTGCAGACACTGTCCAAGCCTGTCTGATGCCTTATAAGTTTATTTTCTGAGGTGCCTCGCACAAGCGTTATGTGAGACAGCAGCATGAGCACATTTCTTGTGTGATCCTTGCTAGTGCACTGTGGCTGAGTGCCAGGACTGCGACTGGGAAGAATTAGTCTGCTAAAGGCAGAGGCAGCAATGTAGTTGCTCTGTGCCTGTTTTTTGTGAGTCGGCAGGTATCTGAGAGAAAGAGGGAAAGAGGAACCCACTGTGTGCTTGGCATTTTAGCGATGATACTGACAGGATTTATAAGTTTGCATGTGAGATTTTGTGAAATATAGCCCATTTTGGCAACTTTACTGCAGTAAGAGGAGAACTACTTTTTTTCTAGATGGAAACCACCCCCTTCAGGATCTCTGTGATGTTTTCATTTGAAATCTATTAGACTTTGTCTCACTTTTAAAAGAGCTATATAAATAAATTCTCAAGAATTAGAAAGTACCTACACGCTTCTTTATAACCACATCCCTTTACAGAAGGAAAATATTATTTTTCTAATAACACTACATGTTTCTGAAAGGCATCAAAGACTTGGCTTCTTTCTAAAACTGTCGGATGATTTTGCATAAATGAATTGAGTAGAATTCATCTTTCCTTGCTACAAGTAAGTTGCATTGTTCAAGGCAATAATTTGGCCTCCTTCTGTAATCAATGGAGATGGACAGCTTCAAACGGGAGGTGGGTTCAAGCCAGCCACATTACACCTCTCTCATTAGACAAGAGAAATAACTCCCCACAGGCTGGAAATCCCTTCATTCTTTTAAGTGGCTAAAATTCTACCTTCCTATAGTTTGTCTATGGTCTGTAGAAGTGGTGAGAATTGCAGCCATACTTCTCAGAGCAGAAGACCAAGACACAGAGGAAAAGTTGGAGCAGCACTGCCATGAACGCAGACCAGACCCTGCTTCCAGGCTTGACTGACTTGATACTCTTCATAAGTACAGAGAGACAGTGGGGCAAAACCTCAGCCTGTGGTTCCACCCTGAGGTCTTGCAGGGAGGCAGAATCGCGTGGGGCGATGTGAGCTTTCATGGCTATTGTCCTTGACTAGAAACATGATAGTCACTTTCCTCTGGGCCATCATCACCAGCAACGGCTTCATACAATTTAAACCAACATCTCTTGTCAAACACCAAGTTATGATGAAATAAATAACCATCTGTTTAACTAACCCAGGCAGATGCAGTGTTCTTGCAGAACTATTTTTTGTATTGTTATTTTTTAATCTACTCCATTTATTGTAGCTGGTGACACTGTTGCTAGTTTTACTGGCAAGCAAAATGAGACATGATAGTATGCCAATGACTTCACAAAATAATACCAGCAATCAAAATTTGACCAAATTAGTGACTGGTTTATCACCAAGTCCGTACTATATTTGAATAATTCTGTACCATTGAAAAGTTAAAATCTCTAATCAGCACACCCTATTCTTTGATCTAAGAGACACATAGGTTAGACAACAGTGTCAGGTGAATTACATAACCTGTAGATACCACTGAATAGTACAAAAATCACCAAAACAAAGTGTACTTTGAATGCAGACTTGCAGTCACAGGGAGAAGAAGAGATAATAGCATATCAATTATTATTCAGTGATTTTTTTTCTGTATGCACATATAGATGCATGTTTGCCTGCAATTGTATGTAAAAGACCTTACAGAGCTAGTTTAAAGATAATTTGATAAATAGATGTGCCTGTTGGGTTATTTGTCTGAGAGACAGACCTCTTCAGAGACACCAGTATGGTTAAAAGCTAAATGTCCTGCTTTTCAAGTGACAACAATCAGCAGGCCACACAAATGACATTGTTCATCTGGGGAGCTAAGTAATGCCCATCTACTAATAAGAAAAGAGAGGTGAAAAATACAGCACATGGCACTTTCATGACACAGGTAATAAACAGAAGTTCTCATTCTTACACACCTTTGCTGCTAACTCTTTTTTTTAATATTTTGAGTCTGTCTTCTTAATACTAAGAGTATATTGACAACGAAAAAAGATTAATTGCAAAGAGAAAAACAATTGTTTTATGGTGCAGCAAAGGACATTTTCTTGAGCTCATAATTGTAGTGGTGTTAGAAAAAAAAGGTAAAAAAGGACTAGCCATTTCTGTTGATACAGTGTTAATCCCCCAAAACAGATTATTTCCACACTTTTTACAGCCAGGCGAACTTCTGAAAGGAAAAGGAGAAATTCATGCCTCCAATTTAACAACATTGATTTTAAGGTTTAAAAATTTGCCTTCTAAAGGCCAGCTCTGCTTGTCTTGATCATATACATAATCCCATTGAAGCCAGGAGAGGTGCTCTTGTGAGTGAGGGAAATCCCATACGGGTTTAACTTTGTGCTTAATGCCAGCCCAGATGTTGCTCTGATTAAAGTCAGCAATAAAAACTCTTGTTACTCTGAATGATGCAAGATGAGACCGGTTGTGAAGTCTTGGTGAACCTTTCTCAATTCTGCTAGATTTCCACACGTTGTAGATCAGGGTCTAAATTGTCTAACTTCATCCTGGCCCCAAGTGTGAAGTTATTCCCTGGGGAAAATCTCCACTGAAATCACTAATATCTCTGCTTGGGAAAGGATTGCAAGAGCAGATGTTAGTGTTTGCCTTGAGGAATATCCGGCATATTTGAGCAATCACAACATATAGTGAGATGGAAAGATAACACCAGAATAAAAAAATGTCTTCCTAAATGCCTACTCTTCACTGTGTTTGGGTTATCTTATTTAGGAGGAAGCATTATATTTCCTGAAGATCATCACCCATCATTAAAAGGGAATCTGTGACCTACATGATTTTAGGGAGAAGGGAACACTTCTGTGCATTCTTTTTTTTTCATACATTTAAAATGAAGTAAAACTTCACTTTCTCTTCTTTCATCCCCATCTTTTTTCCTTCTGTTTTTAATGAAACTCAATTCTATATAGCCAATAGCTAATTAATATTTAATACTTATATGTTAAACAAAAAGGTTATATTTTTACAAATATAGCATAGTCTTGCTGGCTTAACGTGACTGTGACAAGCAACCTTTATTTTACTTTATATAATTACTATTCAATTCAGGCTTTTTTAATGAGATGAAAATTAAAGCTTCTACATTTAATACCATGTTTTTATGCTTGCCAAGCTCCAGGAATTTTAGTGAATAAATACTCCCAATGGACTTCCAGAAAATGTTTCCTTGAAGGGGGCCATGAAATGTACTTTTAAAGCATCCTTGTAGCCACTACCTGAAATTTGAAAAGACAGCCAGTCAAAGGTCCCAGTCTAACTACTTGTGTAGTCAACAAGAATCTTTTTTGGACTTGGTAGAGCTTTATCCAGCCTATGGTTATTAGAGAGACAAATTGTGCAATTCTCCAATCAGTTGACATATAGGAATTTAACAGAGGTCCTAAAGGTAAAGTACAAGTTTTCAACTTCTCCAGTGATAGTTCAGCTGAAGGCACAAACCCATCAGTATTTTATTCTAAATATATAGAATGAAGCAACAGTGAATTAAACGAATAATTCCCAATATGGGTTTTATGTATCTGAAGCTTACGTGTGAAATATATCCGATACAATAGAAAATATTTTTCTCCTATTTTTCCCCTTTCAAAATTCATAAATATATAAGAAGTGATTGAATGAAAAAGCAGTGATCTTAATCACTTGAAAAGGTTAAACATGTTCTTGTCTCCAGCTAAATATAAACAAGACTTCATTTCCTTGTTTGTTGTATTTAATAACAGTTATTTTATCTTCACTGGCAGTTTCCAAAGAACTAGTCAGCCCTTTTAATTTATAGCAAATCCTTTTCTTCATTGTTCTTCAAATGCGTACAGTAAGTTTTCAAACTGTTTTAGCTGAGAAAAAAGCAATAGAACATGCAAAATCTGTGCCCTTGCTGTACTCTGAAATATTTCAACAGAATGCAGCAACCTTGTTTTTCTTTTTTCTCATTTTAGATTTAAATTTGGAGGAGGTAGAAGGTGAACTACAAGGGAATGGACACCTTAATTATTTTACATTAACATATGTAAATACTTTCTTGGGTAGGTTGCTTATTATACCATAACCATTTAGAACACAAAAATCACTTCCAATAACAACAGAGAAAGTATGAAAACACATTCTTTCTCTGATAAGGATTTTTGAATCACGCTAATGGTGTCTGAACCATTAAAAAATCATTGAGAATCTAAAGAAGTCAAACAAAAAGCTTTTTCGATCAGATTTCAGACAGGCCTGTATAGTAGTAGTCAACGGCTTATTCAGTCCTGCAGAATTTGAGTTTTCCACAACATAGATGGAAAAGTAAAAAAAATTATTTTTATGAAAATGCATGGACAAATAATTAGTATGAAATTATGAGACAGTCTTGTAATTAACCATGCAGGAGAGGATGGTAAGTGGAAGAACACTTTTGGGAATGGAGAAGTTGGTAGGATGGAAGCTGGTGAATTGTTGCTCTTCAGGATGTTCTGATTACACTTCCTCATCTTTCCCATATGCCATACTGGTAATAACAGATCGAACTTGGAATAAAAGGCATACTGGTTCTGGGTCTACTTTCTTAGCCTATGTGATCTGATTTCTTGTTTCTCACCTTATTATCATCAATGGTAGTGTATATTCTGGGTTTTTTTCCACCTTTCCTTTCCAATCTCCTATTCTGGTGGTCAAAGGTATATACTGCTCTTAGTTCTCCTCTTGCAAGGCAAAAATTCAATATTAGTATTAAATGAATGTTAACATATAATATGCAATCACCGAATTTCCATGAATATGGTGACGTCCTGGTGGTAGACAAAAAAAATTATGCTGAAATGAAGCTGGCTTGGTTTAAAATGGAAAGACAACGTGCAGACTAAATGGGTTTGGATACCAAAGTATTTTAATCACAGATATATGTGATTTTATGAATTATACAACTTACCTGTTGTGTGGGTGAAACAGCATAATGCAGAGGAAAGAGGGTGGTTCCAGCCATTATCATACATCCCCTGCAGCTACAAGCACCCTTGTTCTCTCAGGCATCTCCAGAGCTCAAAGTGATGGTCCTAAATCCTGGTACAGTGCCCTCTTCCCAAATGACTCTGGTCACTAAAGTGTACAGGCTAGGTGGAAAACATCTAATTATTGATTGTCTTGTTCTTACACTTGCTGGCTAAAAACCAGCTCTCGCTGCTGCTGGTGCTCACAAACTGTTCCTCTTGAAGAGTCATCACACGTTCACAACTTTCTCAGTGACTGACAGGTTGTTTATGCTGAAGTTATTTCCTTATTCTTGTAACTAGACTATTCCCTTATCCTATAGGGTTAACTTAAGGTCATGCATATTGACCTTAACACTAACACTAACACTATTGTCAACTA